>NW_019416238.1:1305829-1368228 GCF_000390285.2 Anoplophora glabripennis
TGTAAAATTTAATTACAAACATTTTTTTCCTCTTCCGTTCTCACCTAAAATCAACTCTTGAAAAGATACATAATTAAATAGGAAGAAAAATATGAAATTTTTCGAATTTTTTTAACATATTGTGCAGCCAAAAGTTAAGGCCATGTTTTTTTATGCGCATAGGAAAACTTTCATTTCTAGTGATATTTGAAAGCCAAAAAGCCAAAAATCTCCGTGGATATACGATTCACTCAAACTAAAACAGTTATCGCCTAGTCTAATTAGCGCACCTTTCCGTGCATTTTATTTTTCAGTGAGATCTGTTGTTCCTATTTCTCTGTGTTGTTATTCGGCTAACGTTTAGGTGTCCTAGAAACATGAGTATAAATTGTACGTGTTAAAAAATTCTTTTGAAAACTCCCTATCTGATGACAATGTTTAATAATGATGATTACTTTAATTTTCATTTAACAGACTGACACAAGAAAATGGTTAAAAACTTTATTAATGTTATTAATAGAAATTGGTAGTGAGGTAAACAACGATACAGATACAGCGACAATGAGACCATCATAATGCACTTTCAGATTCGCATCGATACCGACACTTGTAACATATATCGACATGGATACCAGCGTATATATTATATATTTATAGAGTATTTTATTTATTCTAACTTCATATCATACAAAAAACTTAAGTAAATAATTCTTCCTGTTTATGCGGAGCAAAAGTTTATTAATTAAGTTACGTTTTACTCTACAAGTGGCAAAATACGCAGATAAACAGAGACACTTTTCAGGCGAAACATAAATACGAAATATTAATTTCATTCATTACAGAATTATTAAAATGCTATAGAAACGTTTTACCCCCAAAAATGAGTTAAAAAATGTGTCGTAATATTTAAAAGATCGATTATCATTTTAATAAATATTCTCGCCAAACAGATAGTGACTGCATGGACGTTTAGTTTATTTTTATACCTTTAAACAGGCAGGATATTTTCCTTAATCCCTATATATCGCACACAGGACACCTAAATCTCCTAGATGTTCAAAAACTATTATCACGTCAGCCAGCTGGTAACTAGATTCCAGTTAATACCTGAATAAATGATGAACTAAACAATATGTTGTCAGTTATACGGTTTGAATGGTGTGGAAGTTTAGTTATAGAAGTTTAGAAATAGAAAATATTCATAAAGATATTTCAGAAAAGTAAGTAAGTACATAAAACATTTTAATTTCCGTTACTTCTTCAAATGATTTTGAGGGCATTGTCACTTGTGTTAATGAATAAAGTGAAAATGTGGATATGAAAAACTCCGCTAATTTTATTTGTCACATCTTAAAGAGAATAATAAAATAAAAAAGAATAAAACGCTCTATGCAATTCATTTGTTTATTTTAATGAATACAAAAACAGTATGGAAAAAGCCAGTTAATTCTTGTATTTTTTCTTTTCTTACGATAAACCTTCTAGCTAAATATCAAAATGTAAATGAAAACAGCTGTTCCATATATATTTTATATACTGACATACCTACTAATATTAATACAAAATACTTATATTATTAAACGTAATGTAACGAAATTTGCAAAGTACACTTTCTTATAAAGATTTTTTCTGTAATGATTCACTTGTAAATAATTCTTCTGGTTCAAAATTTCCTCTAACGATACTTTCTGTAGTTATATTTTTTGTAACAATATTTTTCTATAATATTTTCGGTACAATAAAATGAGAGAAGTAAAAAAATGGAAAAATTTCGATTAGCAGGCGGTCGCCTCAACATTGAAGGTCAAAGACATAATTTACAAGATATATACTTAAAAGCTTAGCTTATGATTCTACCAGCTAGAGAGTTAAAAAAATCTTCTGAAATCGTTTCGTCCAGGTCTTATTAAATTTTATTGGATCAAAATCAATCGTTCTGATTGGTTGTTTGAAACGAACTTACATAAATATAGCCTGTTGAATTATAATTCTGATTTGATACAACTAATTTCGATTTGTTATTGAATATCAATGTTTTGTATCTTTAATGTTATTTACGAGAACTGTACATTCATATTGTTTCTAAGTTCCAATTAATTACTGAATGAAAACTAAACATTCAGAAAAATAATAATGAATTTAACCTACAATGTTTGCTGTAACCTTCCATGGGGAATAATACTCTCATAATACAATTATTTCGTTCTCTAACAATAAGTAAATGTAAATATAAAGAATAAAAATGATAGAGTTAATTTCATACATATGAATGGTAATGTAATTCGGTACAGTTTTACGCAAACAATCTGTTTCCATCGATGTGCATACAAGTAATCTTAGTTATAACAATTTTATCATACAAATTTTATGTAGGGTGTACTAGCAAAACAAAGCGAATAACTTTCTTTTCATATACATTTTTTGTTACAGACTCTACCCTCCTAGGTCAAATTCAAAAACTAAAACTCCATTGTGTAGAAAATTAGAATATCTTTCAAACGATATCACTCAACCCTCCTTCCCTATTAAGATCTTTGGGGGGTTGCCTCTCCACCCTAGGGGGTAGAATCGTGACAAGAAAAAAAATCGACCTGTCTTTATCAAGTCAATAACATCTAATTAGACAACTGAGGCTAACTTGCTTTGTCCTTCGTAATTATTAGGAACAGAATTGGATTCTGCTCAAATTTAAACTGTTCAGGGTCTAATTTTAATCTTATTTTATTTATTTTGGATTAATTTGATTGGCTGCTGAAGGCCTGAATAAGAGAAAAAGTAAAAACACAGCATTTTGTTTAGAATATTATAACTTTTTAATATTATCTGTTTTAACATTAATAAATGGTTCCTTAAACTCGGTCAGTGTCAAAGATCATTAACACTGAGATTCACAAATTAAATACATACGCTGTTTAAACAAAATAGTAACACATAATTGTAAAAATTTGAAATGATTTTACAAAAATATATCGTATCAATCATATTAATAAATATTTTTTATTTACTTTTTTATTACCTATGTACATTTTTTAAAACGATAAAAATTATTATTTTAAAACATAAATACAGTATCTATGTGCCATTATTATTTAAGATTTAATATACAGGGTGTCCCAGAATAACGTGTACAACGGAAGACCACACAGATTCAGCTCAAAACTCAAAACAGGCAGATTTAGGCTAATTTACCTATATCCGAAATCGCTTTTCGTTTGGCCGCTAGATCACCTCAAAATTCTTGAAATTTTTTGAATTTTATAAATTTTGGGTACACGAATCTTCCGTTGTAGGTATACGTTATTCTGTGACATACGTATAGGTATGTTTTATTTTTTAACATTGTTTCAATGTTCGGCTACGTGTGGTAACTACGCCCAGTAGACTACCTTTATGTAAAAAAAGAAGAATTTCAGGTTCATATTCAGAGGAATACGTACCCCTAAAAAACTAATCCCCACTTAAAGTTACTTTGGATAGAAGAAACTTTTTGCTTTATTTTCCAAGAAAAATATTTAAGGAATCATTATAAATAAATAATTAAGAATTTGAAAAGGATTAATTTTAATTATTAATTGAATATTTGATTAGTTAAGAGGTATGGATAAAAAAAATGATTGATGTCAATTTATTGATAGAAGATTAGTTATTTTCAAATTTCTATAGATTACATTCAAAACAAACATTTTATATTTTCCAGGACATCAATAAAACTGGCTCGCATTTTTTACTAATTTTCTTTTTGATAAAAGAAGGAGTTTTAAATCTAGCCATTTTCTTAATCATGATAAATGTAACTTAAGATATAACCAGGTCGTATCATAATTTTACAATTATTGCTTTTTACTGTCTCTTTAAAGAGTTAATGTATTTGAGATGTAAGGTTTAATTAGCAATCCAATTTATTGTTCCTTTAATCTTGGAGGAATATTACCACTTCACTTGAATTTGTAGCCTTATGGTGCCTAATAGGTTACGATACGTAATTGAGAACCAATCAATTTGTGGATATAGGTAAATACTAATACCGTCATAAATACCCAGAGGCTAGCTGCAATCCAGCTTTACTATGCAAACTAATATCAGACAGGAGTTGATTACTGATTTCTGATATAATTTTCTTTAAGTTTATCTTACCTTTCATCTCGCGTTATAATTTTACCAATGTAGAATTAGTTTATTAAAATACGGTGAATATGGAAATATCGATAATAATTAACATTTAAAAATGGTTAAGGTATGGTAGCAACAACTATTAATCTTCTGTAAAAAATTACCTAAATAGTAACACGCACACGGAACCTTTAAGCAACCTTGTTATGTGTTTAAATAAACTATACTTAAATATTATTTTGTAGTAATTTTTACTCGATCACGAATATAATTTACATAAGTGCAATGCAGAATATAAAATATTTATAAAGATTTTAACACGCACACGAAATTTTTACGCTTGAATGTGATTTATTCAAATTTAGTCAATAAATGTGCGGTTTTAATTTCACATTTTATTAGCGAAATAATTTTTGCTTGACCAGGGAATAAAAGTGAAAGAACGCGAATTTTGTACTGGCTCCGTGTTTCAGAATAAAGCACCATAAATCCTAGTTATTGAACATAACGGGTGATTTTTTTAACCTGAAACTTTCAAATATCTCGAAAAATAAGCGCTCTACGCTTAGTTATCGCCCCCCCTCCTTGCAGGTGGACGGGGTGTAACTTTGGAATTTTAGAAATCCCTAATTTTTATAGCAGATTCGGATTCTACAGCTAAAAGTACGTAGGACTTGTCTCAGGTATTTTTTTCTAGTTCATGATAGATGGCGCTCATTTTTTTTCGATTTCTCTTACTGAGAACTTATACGATTCTGCAATATGTTTGAATAGAGAATACTATTTTTATGTAAATACTGGAAAAAAAAGTTTATTCATTTAAATTTCGAATGGCAGAGATAGATAAACTACTTTTAGCGTAACCCAGGAACAATGACGTAGACATAGTAATTTTCCGTTCCCTTCGGGATGTTCAATTAAAATGATTAGTTATTTCATTCTTTGTACGTTCATTTTGTGATTTTGCAGTTACAAAAGACACGAAGAAATTTATAACACAAACGTTAAATGTAAACATAACAAAATATTTTTAAAAATTATTTTTAACAAAAGAAATAGTATTTTGAAAACAAAATACATTCATTTGAAGGCAGAAAGCATGCAAGCATTCTGATAAGTCAGAAGCGAAGATCACGTTTACTAAGTATCGCAAAAAGGATGCCTGTTCTTGAATATTTTTCAATACCAAATTGAAAATTTGAGAAATAAAATTTATTTTAATACTAATTTTAACTACAGTTAAAATTAAATTTCGCCATCTATCACAAATCGAAAAAAATGTTGCAGACAAATCCTGCGCACTTTTAGCCGTAGAATCCGAATCTGTAATAAAAATAGGAGTTGCTATGCAAGATTTCAAAGTTATCCTTTACCCCACCTACAAGGGGGGGATTCCCTCCGTGAAATGATTAAATCTTGATCATAGACATTATTTTCGAAGAGTGATTATCTATCGAGATATTTGAAAGTTTCAGGTTAAAAAATTACCCGGTATTTAAATAGTTTCTAACTAAGTTAAAACTGCAAAGATTTTTTTTTTATTAAAATGTTTGGTTCCTACGTATGATTTTCTTATATATTTTTAAATTCTACACAGAAATATATTCCATCCAAAATTCGCTAAACCGCATCGTTTTCGAGAAAAGAAAGTTTTCGCGGAGCTGCGTCTTAATAAATACATGTACCTACAATTTACATAAAAAAAACTGTTGAAACCACGCCATTTGAAACATCTCAAAACATAAATGTCTATCAAATTTTAAATTTTAGGGTATTTAGGATACGTTATTATGAAGCATCTTGTACTTATATGAAAATATATAATTTTGGGAGCAAACAATATAGAAAAAGTTTTTACGAATTATAATTTAACTGAAAACGTACATACACTTATTCATCTTTATTTGATCTGACGATGTCGCGATGTGACAACATTTTGATTTCACAAACTGATTTATTACTCAACAATCCTTAGAATGTTTAACTTTGGGTTTGGGTTTCTTCTGTGCCTGGTGAAGTCTCCTATAATTAGACTTGATGCGGGCACCAGCAATTACAGTAGCTTCTTTTTACTACTTATGTAAGAAAAATTCTCACTATATTTCTTTTCCTGCTATATCTGTTTTATTATGGAAGTTATTTGAAACCTCTTAATATGAAATATATTGCAAAATTATAAAAAAATATCTCTTATCAATATCGATCTATCTATACCCTTAAACAAATGAAAATATTTGTACTAATACCGATCATTTTCTGTAAGTTTCTGAAGCATGTTTTAATCTAGAAGTCTAGTCATTCATTTTTTTGTTAGAAAAACTTTAATTTCAAATATTTTACGGTTCAGCATCATTTTAACTCCGCTATTGACAAACTAAAATTGCTTTTATTTTTTAATTGTCGCCTTGGAATGTTTACTGAAGCATATTACGCTGTTTCTTTTCGTGAGACGTTGACTAATTATTAACTCCTGTATTTGATTGTCGTCGTTGACAGTTGTTTTTGTTCAGTCCTCTATTCAAAACAACTTTAAGTTTAAAGTTATTAATTTTATATTTCTAATAAGAGACCATTGCAGACCAAATTTTGATCAAAGTTCCTGAATAATGTTTATGAATCCGTTGATTCTAATGCGTCATTAATCAGTAAATGTTTTGTATTTGGTTTAGATATGAAAAATAATCATTACTTAAAAACATATAGTAATGAATCTATTTTCAGTTTTATTAAAAATTTTGATTAAATAGATTTGTTCATTATAAGCTTTACATTATATAAATTAAATAATTAACAGAACAGCAATTGGAAGAATATAATTGTATTTACTTTCAATATATTAAACTAATTCAAGTTAATTCTTAAAAATTTTCCCGAACTCTCATAAAATTAAGTTATTTCTATTTACTATTTGATAGCAATCTTAAATATTGGAATAAATGTCCACGTTAAGGATGTTTACTTTTTATATATGCAGGATAGGCAAGGAAATGAAAAAAAACTTGTTGAAATAATGGTGAAAATAATGGAAATAGAAAATGATGTATAAAGTATAAAAACCGTTGAAACAAATCTACAAATCTACAAATTGATGAAAAAGTGAAACAAATGAAACAAAATATGAAAAAGGAAAATACTCCAATTATTATAAATTCTACGTTGTATGGAGGTATGGAAGATTTGAAATACTATGGAGACAATAGAATGCATTTAATTGTATTTATGAAACGTCTAAAAGATGAGATGATAAACATGGGAACTGAATACAAGAATATTATTAGGAATGCAATGAAGGGGAATGCAGAAAACGGGTATGATTTAATTGAAGATGACCTTAAAACCATGGAAGAATTTGAAAAAGAATTTTTGGATAATTTTTGGAGTAAGGAAGGTTCCAGAAAATCTATATACGGGAAGGTATGAGAAAATGTTGGTATGACGACAGAACAGTATGCAATAAAGAAAATAAATTTAGCAAAATATTTAGAACCAAGGATGGAAGAAAAAGATATTATTAAATACATTATGAAGAAAGCATAAGAGATGTGGTAGCTATAAATGCAATCTATCAGAATAGAGGCTATCACAATATTTGAAAAGAGTGGATGAAATCATCATGGTCGATCGAATGTGTGCTAGCGAGTAGACGTGTTTTTGGTGCTCTCTTTAAAATTGTATGTGGTCGGGTGCACAGAGGACTTAAAGTGTTCATTTTTACTCTGGAAAAGTGTTTACATTCGTTGTGGAGGTCGGTGACTGTTGACTGCGATTGGTATTGTGTGCACTTGTGCAATAGTTAGTTTTCTTTTCTTCGAATTAAGATATCCTTAAGAGGCTAACTGGTGTGCACTAGGATAGTGTACCACGTCGATAAAATGATGCCAACCAGAAATAAAGGGAAAGTTCCAGTGGATTCATCGACTGAAGATTTAATTCAGAAAGTCTGTGCAGAGTTCGTTGAAAGGGTAGAAATCTCAATGGAGAAAAAGTTTTCCAGCATTCAGGACACATTATGTGATATAAACAAATCCCTTTCACAGATTAGCGGTTCTGTCAATGCTAATACTAATAATATAGCCTTATTAACTGAAAAGGTTGATCACTTGGATCAATTCACCAGAATAAATAACTTGAGAATTCGCGGACTCCCGGAGGAGGAGGAAAATGACTCTGTTATTGATAATGTATTGAGATTCTTTATCACGAGTTTGGGCGTACGTTGCAATCCTGAAGAAATAAACAATGTTTACCGCTTGGGGCGCATAAGTGATGCTTCAAAAGAGCCACGTACTATACTTGTTAATTTCCTTAGACAGGCTAAGCGTACTGAGGTATTGAAAGCTAAAAATAAGCTTGGAAATAGCAGTATCTNAAAAGGATTTCTTTCAATTTTATTTAACAACTATTTTTCCTACGCAACGCTGCGCCAATAGTACACAGTTTCTCTTACCTATTCACACAACCTTCTATTGTCCTATTTCCTGTCTTTATCCTGCTCCTTGATGCTTGTTCTGAAACCTTTCCTTATCTTTCTTCTTTTCTTTTTTTCAGTTTAATGTCAACTCTATCCACTTCTTACTATTCCTACTGCAAAACCACCTATTCTGCCTGATAACTCTACTCCCTGGCTTTTATTATACGTTTTGATTCTTCTTTCCCTTTGTTTATTTTCTACGACATTGACATAACGGTTATTATCTTTTTAATATACTAATATTAATATACTAATATTTTCTTCTTTATTCTTTTATTCCCAGTTAACTTCTTTCACTTCACCAAATTTTGTCTCCTTCTTATGATTATTATTATTTCTTCTATGGTCTTCTCTCACAGCAAACCTTTGAAATATACTTTATCTTAAATTCTCGTCTTCCACAATTTCTTTTATTTATTCTAATTTAACTTTCTTTCTGTCTGACTTTTTTATCCTTCAAATTACAAAACAATCTCATTTTTTCTGTTTCCCAGATACCGTACACGGGTAAAAAGATTTTTCCACTTAATTTTCTACCTTATCTACTTATAATTAAATAACAAAAACTGTAAAATCCTTTTATTTTCATAATTCACTATCCATTTCCAATTTTAAAAGTTTCTCTATCTCCTTACAAATTTTTTTAATATCCATTCACATGCTAAATTTCTATTTTATACTAGTATAATTTCCATTCATTTCAATATGTAGGTCGATAGAAACAAAGGATACCAATAGTAAAAGAACAGGAGAGAAAGAGAATAAAAAATGAACCATGGATATGAAGAAAAGTAACAATGGAGAATGGATCAAATAAAATACCAGTACCTAACATGGAATACGGAATATGGAATATGGAATATGGATGACGGATCAACAAATGAAGACAATAAACTACCTTACGTAAAAATTAAAATTGAGAAATTAAGACTAACTGCAATGATAGATACGGGATCACAAATCTCAATGATAAAGGAAGACAATGTGGTAAATAATAAAAAGATCAATTAATGAAAATAAAGAAGATTAAATTATTGGATGCAAGCAATAAGAAATTGGATGAGCTGAACAAAATGGTAAGCGTGGATATTCTGGTGAAAGAATCCATGTTTCCAGCAAATTTGATTGTAGTGCCAAATATGTGTGTTGATGTTATAATTGGGAAAGATATTTTAAGTAACGTAAAAGCTAAAATTGGTGTTAAGATGGCTAGGCCATTGATATTTTGTCTGGATGCAAGAAAGATAAATGAAATTACAAAAAAAAAAACAATATGATAGTCCTCAGAACATAGATGTACTGATAACAAAAATAAGAAAGCACAGCATATTCACGAAGGTATAATTAATATGTATAAAAACGAAAAAAACAAATTAATTTTAAAATTTTATTAAAACAAATTTATATCTTTAGTTTTTGACAAGTTACAGGTATTGGAAAATGTTTCGCCCAAAATACTGAATTGCTCATATTTGTAGATAAAAGAAAACATAAGTGCAGTTTGGCAACTATTCTCTCGATATACTTTTGGAGAAGACACCACTCGTTAAACCTAAATCAATATAATTGCCATTAGACATATATCCTCACTAAGCAACTATCTTACCGTAATAAAAATGGAAATTACTAAATTACGCTGTAACTTTATTCAGGTCATTTCAACATGATCTATTTGTTTTCTCATTGGCATAATTCGAATAAAGTATTTTTTTATTTTTTTATTTTTAGACCATTATTTAATACAGTATTTATGGAGCTGTTCTCTTGCATATACGAATATCTGTAATCACAAACAGGCAAGAATAACGATGAATTTGTCTTATAAAATACTATGATAGTACAACAACTAATAATAAAAAATACAATAAAAAGTAATAAGATTTATCAACAATTTACATACTATCTTGTCAACACATATTTGTAATTTGTACAATACATTGTACAGCTTTGCATTAGACTTTTCTGTAAGTATATTTTAAAATGAGATTTCTAGTTTCCTTAAATTCAAGTATATGTTGAACTTTTAATAAGAAAACCCTCTCCGTGTACTACGAATAACTAAGCAAACACATTTTCCCCACCCGTATGTTATATAATTCGTTTTCTTTTTATATCCCTTCCTTTATTGCACCTTTATTGTGTCATATATTCAGCATTTTCTGTTGGGGTGTTTAACACCAAAGAATACTCCTTTGGGGTATCTTGCTTTAAAAAGCTTTAGTAGTTTTCCATTCACTTTTAGAGTTCGGAATGGCTTTTTTGGTTGAAATTGAAACGCCCCGAATTAAGGTAAAAGGCGCCTTTTCATAAATTTTTAGTGCTATCTCTTTTCATCATTTTTGTGTTGTTACTATTTTATCTAAGTGCTTGCACGAAAAAGTAAATAAATATGTATATGAATTAATAAGTTACTAACTAAATAAATACGTTAATAAATGAATACAAATTACGAAAAAGTATTAATTTTTTGAAGAGTTCTTTTTTACCACACTTATGTTCAAATGCGCACAGTGAAAAACTGCTTCCACAATTTTTACAAAATATATAGTTTGTGAAAACATTTTTACTTAAATGACATGACAAGCATTAATCAATTCGGTCATTTTTTCGAATAAAGAAATTAATAACATTAGTCATCATTTTAATGATTTTATTTGAGTAAATGTTCAAAAATACCTCCATTTCCACAAACACAGGCCCGACATCTTTTTAGTAATGAAAATGTACCTAATTTGTTCGAAATTTATTGTTGCTTCAATCTGATTAAAAGCATTATTTATTCTTTCTTCTAACTGCTCAGAATGTTAAAAGTTTCTATCGCAGCCCACTATGTAATTTTAAAAAGTATTATATTCGAATATCGAAGTATGTTCTCAGTTCGTTTTTTACTTGAAAATCAAGCTTTTTTTGAAAAACATAAGAGAGTAGTAATTTGTAGAAAATAGAAAGGCGAATCCGAAAATATCATCATCATTATCATCATTACCGTAAAGCAGTGGCGTACTATTTTATTTAGAAAAAATATGCCAGCCTTACCCTGTATCTCTGCCACTGGAGCATGTAAATTTTAGGAAAAGCTCTCATTTTGGATAATGTTTACATAAATACATGCGCCCAATTTCAAATTAGTTTTTAAATTATTTAAAAAAAAATTAAAAATATTATTTGAAGTTTAACACCCTGTATGTTTTTAGATAAAAGCTTTATAGGAAAGACTCTTAAAAATCTCCAAAGAATACGACGTTTCATTTTTGGTCACCATTTGTGAATCACCTTGTATGCATATGATGGAGTGCCTATGTGTAGTGTCAGTGCCTATAATGTTCATAAATTATCAACTTTGATAATTTTTCTTTTACATTCAGTAACAAAATAAAAAGAGCAGAAAAATTTTCTAATTTTTTTTAGTAATTTTTTAAAGACTTCGTGAATAATGGTCGTATCGAGAAAAAAAAAGAAGCACCTTGAAGCTTGAAGACTCTAGATGAAAAACTTTTTAGAGCATCACTCACGGCGTAACCGAAAGAAATAATGTGAGGCAAAAATTTTACATTTTATTTTTTTTTTCAAAACTGTCTATAGGCTCAGAAATTTTTTTTCTGTCCTAATCAATGGCATTTACCTGATTCGTTAGCTCAATTTTTTTTTCCTGTACTATTATTTCTCACTGAGATATCGGCTATTGAGTGAAAAGTCACCTTTTTTTTTGATCATCGATATCTCATGAGGTAAGGGCCTTTTGGTATAAGAAAAAGAATTTTTTATACTCAGTATTAACTTGAAAAAGTGCAAACAAATGACTGTTTCTGCTGTTTTGGAAAATCGACGACTGCTTTGTGAATATTCCGAAAATTACAATGTTTGTAGGTTTTTGATTTTTTTTTCAAAATTTTTAGCTTTTTTTTCGATATTGGTACTTTTCACAATATTCGCAAAGTAGTTTTCGATTTTCCAAAACAGCAGTAAAAAATAATTTTTGCAGTTTTTCAAATTAATATCGTGTATAATTTTTTTTTTCAAACATACCTTCTAAATGGCTCTTGAAGAGGATTGATTCAAGTTTTCAAGACCCACCTTCTGTTCACGGTACGATCATTAGTTCATGAGATATTGATGATAAAAAAAAGTGACATTTCACTCAATAGAGACAATGTACAGAAAATAAAAAAACAAATTGAAGCTAAGGAATCAGGATAAATGACCCTGATGGCATTAATTAAGCCAGAGAAAATTTTTCTGAGCCCATGGGCAGTTTAAAAAAAGAATTGAAAAATTTTTGCCTTGCATTATTTCTTTTGACTACGCCGAGGGTGATGCTCAAAAAAATTTTTCATCTCAAGATTTCAAATCTAGAATTTTCGAGTTTCAAGATTTTCATTTTTTCTCGATACGATCATTATTCAGGAAGTTACAGCCTATCAAAAATCGCTAAAAGCATTTGGAAATATTTCTGCTCTCTTAATTTTTTGCTGAGTTTATAATAAATTCAAAGTAGGTAAAGAGATATGGAAACTATTCAAATTATAGATAATTGTTTTTTACATGCAAATCTTTAAATCTTAAAAAGCTTAAAAACAAAGTTGGTAATGAATCCAGCTAACTTTACGTAGTTATGGAAATAATAGTATATTGTGCAATAAGGGCGGTAAGCACAAATTATACATACTATTTTTTATTACGAATGCAATGAAATAGTAGAATCCAGGAGCGAAGATTATTATTCAGTTCAGGTTGACATAAATAACTGTCATTTAAATGTTACTCTTTAAAAATAATATTCTCGAGTGTATATTTAAATTTTGCGTGTTTTATTGTCAATCCGCGTGCGACAAGTATGATTACCGCACGCAAATAAATAGAGTAGGCAAACAGCTATTTACCGACCCAAAAAACAAGCGGAAAGATAGGAAATACCCCGCATGAGTATTAAAAATTCATTTTTTAATTTCTAAAAAGTCACGTATTTAAAGTAAAAGGGATATTTGGTAGTATTGTCATAAAACTGAAACTAAAAATGAAATTGCTGTAAATACAAAGTTAACAAAAAACTATTTAACCATTAGTAACTTACTTCACTTTTTAATGAGAGCAGCATCGCCTTCCTGGATCCTATTTAATTCGGATATTTGGTTAGGATTAATTAATTTCTTCTTATATAAAATATATTTTCCTCAGTGACGTATATAATTTAAAAGTCCCAGAGAAATTTCTCTCAGATCACCTTCTATTAAACGATAAATATTTCAGTAAAGTAAGAAAATTGAAAACGTCAATGTTGAAATGATTTCTCGTAAGTAAAGTTCCTATATAGTTTACAGCAAATTGCGATTAACGTTTACTAAGCAAATATTTTCACTGCGGTCTTTCGTACATATAAATATATAATGAGAAGTAAATAGCGATCTCTTTAATTCAGCAGTTTTATTGCTGATATCCAGGGTTTAATATTTATATAAAAGTGAAATGCTTCGTTGTCTGCTTTACCGTTTTATGATCCCTTTGGTGAGAGGGAAATTCTTTAGGTACAAGTATAAAAGATAAATTTAAAAAACCTTATATGCAAACATACGTATGATATATACATTTTTTAGTGGTTTTTAATTAGACTAGACTATAAGCAATTTTTTTGATCTGGAAAAAATATTGATATGTTCAGACATTACGAAAATATATGTAAACACCACTGCTATTACTGTTCAAATTTAGTTTATTGCCAATGTTTTTAAAGACCCGTTATTAGTTTGAAACTTACTTTACCAGTATTCGGGTCGATATCGGCAAAAATAAAGCAGACAATTTGTTATGAGTATCTATTAATTAGGTACAACTTCAAATTAAATGTTTAAATGAGATGATTATCTTGTAAATATAAGTACATAGGTATGTACGTTGTTTCAGACGAGTAAAAGTACAATCATAGAATGACAGATTATTTAAAAAATGTGGCAAACAAATCCGTTAATATACAAAAATACTTCAAACAATTTAAAAATCGCACATTTCAAAAATCGTCCCTCGTATATTTTTATATATTTCAATCCAAGGAATTCAGGGAATTCCAGTAAACAGAAAAATATTTATGTCTCCAATTAATTAAAAGTTACGCATTACTATAAAGTGTAAAACAAAAATATTGTTGTTATCTAAAATTTTGGGAAATTTAGCTCGCCAATTTTAAAAATCCCTAGATGTTATTACTGCTGTTCATACAAATTGTAATTTTCACTCAAATTCATTGACACTATATATATACAATACAAAGATACATGTTTAAATATATATATATATATATAAAACAAAGATACATGTTTAATACAAACTGTTTATAGCAAATAATTTTCTCTTATTATGCATGTGCATTATCTTAGATCAAGTTATATCAGTGTAAGTCAACATTTATAGCGATATCTTGGGTGGGCTTTAGATACTTTAATCTAAGACTTTTTTTGTCGAAATTGGCCAAAGAAATAACCTTTTAAAAGTATAACATATAGTTAAAGAACATCCTGTATCTGATTTCATTAAACAATGCGTCCTTTTTGCTTTCGAATTAGCGTATTTCAGTGCGTTTAGAAAAAAATATTAAACGCTACAAAAAAGTGCTCGTCAGTTTTATAAACTGTATATTTAATTTTTAAAAACAGAAGCAATCTTGTGAGATTACTTCCTCCTGACGATAATTTATTAGATAATTATGATGTTTTATTGGTTATGAAAATAGTCAGAATTATAGAACTTGGGCTGCAGAAACGCAGAGTAAATTTGAATATACAGGGTGTCTCAAAAGTGACGCCCGTCCTTATGGGTTTTCATTAAGGGGACAAAAACAAATCGAAAATCAAGAGTGGAAAATTTTCCGATTGTTAATTATTCAAAAAATTATTCAAAAAACTAAAAATAAACATTTGGGCTGGATTATTAAATATTTATGTAGTTCAAAGTTGTATTTGCTGCAGCTGTATGTTTTTAAATGAAAACTTACCATTGCCATTGCTACATGACGATCCGTTAGCAGTTAGACTAAATTATTGGTTTCAACATGATGGAGCTCCATCACATTATGGTTTACGAATATAAAATTATCTGAATCCGAGACAGATGGATTGGAAGAGGAGGACCATGGCCTCCTGGATCACCAGATCTGAATCCCCTCGATTTTTCTTTTGGGGTTATTTAAAAGAAAAGATTTATAGTCCGTATATACGCTGCTGTCGCGTTAATAGATCAAGAGATGCTACAAAGAGTTCAAGCTTCAATGTTGAATCGTGATAATATTTGTCTTGAAGTAAAAGGCAACTTATTTAAACACCTTTTATAAAAACAATTTCTATTATTTAAGCACATTATGGTTGTAGTTTATGTTTTATTATAAAAATGTTTTTCTCTATCCTTTTGAGGTTAAAATAATTCCTTACACCCAGGTACAACCGACAATCGAAAACTATACTTATCTACTATTGGTTATAAATTATATGTCTTGGTTCCCATAAACACAGACCTCAGTTTTGAGACAAAAAAATGGATTTTCACTTTTTTAGTTTTTTGTATACTTTTTTGAATAACTCAACCGAAAACAATAGGAAAATTTTCCACATTTGATTTTCAATTCGTTTTTTTTCTCCTTAATCAAATCTTAAGAAATCAATTTACCTATAATTTAAATAAAATTTTTGTATTTTATTAACATTGTTTTCATTATCTAGCCTACATTTTTTAAAGACCAAAAACCAAAAAATATTTTTTCACTAAAAAGAAAGGTATGAAAATTCAAAATATCTGAGAGTATGATTATTTTGTAAGTAAAAATGTAAAAAATTATATTTTTCTATTGAAAAAGAAACACATTTTATAGATTAAAGGTCAAAGTAAGAAACGTAAAATGTACTCCACTGGTCTATCATCTATCATTAATTAATTTTGTGTTAATCATTGACACCATTGTAAGTTTGATTGTCTAAAAGTCGCTGTCACGTGGGTCTCGGGCATTAATGAAGGCACTGCATTTATTGCGAATTAAATCAACCAATTTTACTAGTTAAAGAACAGTAACAATCTAAATAATTAAAAGCACATACCTGTTATTGCCACGTATGAAACAGCTTCGATTACAATTATCAAAATATTACGTTTATAATCTGGTAAAATTGATGTTTATATTTTGGCGAATGCGCCAATGTCAACTGACTGCATTGAATGATCTATGACTAAACTATATAAACTTGATCATTACATAATTTACTACTCGGTGCAGAAACTTTCTAATTGCAATGTCTAACTACACAAAACCCCAAGCGAAGCAGATGTAGACGTTTACCAAGACTAATACCGTTTTTTAAATATATCAACAAAGAAAACGAACGGCTACAAATAGTACTTCACAACAAACTATTTGGCTCGTACTGCTTGTTTTGTTTCCAGATCTTAACGGCGAACTCAAATTTCGTCGCTGTTGGTAATGACTCTTAACAAAGAAGTTTCGTCTTAGAAAAGCGGGGCTACTTCTGATACACATTAATCCTTGGCTGCGTTTACTTGAGAGTGATAAATGTTGCCTTCCAAAAAACGGCTCTAACTATTTTAGATTTTTCCACTGTTTCCTGCGATAAAATTTTATTCTCTTTTTTACCAGCTCGTGCTAGTACACGATTTATTGAAACATTTACAGGCAGCGAACAAATTTTTGGAAACGATTTCTTGTAAAAAATTGGCAATACATTATTTCATTCTTAACCAAATAAAAATAAAATGTGTTACCTATAATGTAATTATAGTCGTAGTAACGCGTGAATACGTCACAATTAAAAAACAGCCTGCATAACCAAATTGTCGAGTATAAAAGAATCACACTAAATCCTTTTGTTATTGAGGGCCTGCCTACTCAAAATTAAGATCAAGTAAAATCTTTATGCAGATTTATTCTCCACAGTCTTGCTGTGGTACTTGGTGAACAATGGATTTAAATGCAAAAGTTCTGCCGGCCTTTTGATTTTAGTTTAACACTCATAACAATATATTTCACATAATTTGAGTATAAAAAATACATTTATTGGAATGGAAACTAATAAATATATTAATCAATAATCAGTTTAATTCAATTTAAGTTGTAAAATAAATATAATGTCGAATGATTAATGTTATTCGACACATTAATACACACTAATTTAACAGAATGGATAACTAGTGCCGCATACGTCACCACGAAACAGTTTTAAAAACAATGTTTTTCAATTCAATAATTATTATTTTATGGCACGCCAGAATAGCTACATCAGATAAAAATTATTTAATTAAACGTATAGTCTCTTTGTTTAGTGAAATCGAAATATTTCCATTTGTTCCTCCAAAGCGCAGCAGTAATTGGTTTGTGAAACGGAATGAACAATAAACGAAACGAACTTTTTCAAATTGAACAGTTTAAAATATGAGTCCGGGCTAAATGTGGATCTAGAAATAAAAAATTGTTTCATTTCACAGGTTTTCGTAGGCTAATTTGAAAGGAGAGCTTAATAATTGATGGGCATACTTCCAGTGTAATTGAACAATCAAGGTTCACCGCTGAAATAGGGCTTATTCGCTTATTCCAAATGAAATCAGGCTTACCGCGGATTTCAAACTTCACAGAGGATTAATAGCCATATACTCTAGCTCTAAAGTTTACTGCATTTTATGCTGAACGTAATTTTAATACCTAAACTTTTACCTGGTAATAGGTTGGGCTCAGTGGTTTAAAATTATTGTCATTACTGAGGTCATTTTATGAAATGCAATTATAAGCATTCAGCCCGCTTTTTCGAAAAATAAGAACAAAATACAAAGTCAAAATGCCATCGTTACTCATACACTGAAAAAACAATTACTTTCTATTAAAGGAATCGGTTGTTTTGAGTGCAGTTAGTTTACATTTATGCTAGTTACATTGAGATAAACCAGTTACATTCAATACAAGTCATTTGATTTGTTTGAATTAAAAAAAGAAACAGTTTGCAACAGATTTGTCTATAATTAACAAATTAGATTTAATATAACCATTTATGATTTTAGAATATTTGTTAGGCGAATTAAAAGAATAAATTTTTAATACAAATTTATATTCGTTTTTATTTAATAAATATTATTTTATATTGGCCTATCTAACGTTACAATTAAACTTTAAAGGAAAATTATTCCAAATATATAATTTCTTAAATGTGAACCAGCTGGTTATAAAAGTTAAATTTTTATATAGTTTAAAACTATTATCAGTTCAATAGTAAAATATATTATTTAAAAATTATTCCAATCACGTGACCAAGTTGTGTTCTCCCCTGACAGTCGTATCTTCGCCATCATGGCGACTATGTATGCAAGGTGCCTGTAGTGTATTGTGTAGTTCAGTAGGCTAGTATGGACCTCGGTATGGACTACGAGTATATCAAAAGGTAGTGTTTCTTGTTGTTCTTAGATCATATTCATAATATAACATGTGCATATAGTTACAGAGTGCTGTGTGCTGTGTTCCGTTTACTCATCATTAAAATGGATGCAGAAACTGTGGAAGTTAGGGTCAAACAAGTAATAATCGTCAAAAAGTCAGTTTTAAATAAGGACATAGTGTTGCTGTTGTAGTTTCATAAATTTATAATAAAACCCAATTTAACAATCCGCCAATTATTTTTAATCATTAAACTGTCAACAACTATGACAAGTAGTTTTGATCGATATATGTATGTATATAATAAGTTCGGAAAATACAAATCTTAAAATTAATTTTTAGCAAAAATGAAATGTTCGAATAAAAGTATCGTATATACTCGCATGTGCTTCTCTATTAGTAGATCTCAACACTATGTACCATTTCAAAAATTATAAACTTAGATAAGTTATCTAATTATCAGTTTAATTAAATTTGAGAAAGTACATAATTTTGAGACTAATCAAGAAAGAAATACGTCCAATTTTAGCGAAAAAAACAATTCACTTTTTATAAACCATTCATTTATTAATATTAAAATAACCTATTTTCACTGAAAAACTGTTAGTTCACATTAAGCTAAGATATATTTCTAATAATCTTATGTCATCTACATCTTAAAATATGTAGATTAATAATAAAGAGGCGAAATGTGATATTACACTAAAAATAAATTAACATTCAAATAAGATTTATTACAAAACTATGAACTTATTATTAGTTACTTTTCACAATATATATGCTAGGCAATATCCAAAACTAGGATTAGTTCATGGCAAACGATATTTATTAGTCCAAATAAATCCTTTTTTCAGTGTAAGTAAGCATTTGATGTTGATATGAGATTTGTTCAGAATGTCAAATACAGGTTATTTCTCAATGCAGTTTTTTCTTTAATGAGTTCAAGAATTATTGTTTTTTTATTTACATTTTTATTTAATCATTAAGATGTCAAAATTATATACCTAAAAACTGTGCTTTTAATATGAAACCCTTTAAAAAATATTTTTTTTAGAAAACTATTTCAGTTAACTAATATGTAAAAACAATATTATTAAAGACAGTAATATTTCTTAAACCTGATTCCACATTACCATCAGCAAGGTGTTCCATATTAACAGCATCATATGTGAACAATATTTATTTTATTATACAAATGTCTGGGTAGATGACGGTATTTGGTTGAAAATAGAATTTGGTCTTAGCACAAGAGATACAGGTAGATGATGTGATGCTTGATATTCAAATTATTTTGAAAAAAAAAATACATCTCAACAAGTCTAATGAAAATTTCACAATGTCCTTTACTATTTATTAAACAAAATACATGTTACACCCCCTTGAAAGAGGAACACCTATTTTGTTATTAAAGTCTAATTGTACTAGAGAATGTATATTTTTCCTATATTCCTAAAATGTATGAAATAATATTAGATTTAATGCTCGTCTTCCGAAAGAATTTCAACTTTGAATGGTTTGTCTCAACTAGTAGTAGAAGTTTTATTTCCTTATATCTTTTTGTTTTAGAAAATATTATTATTTTTTTAAAAATTAGGTCATCTATAATAAAGTAAATTTTACTTGTATTGATGTTTTTGAATAATTTACGATATTTTAAATTAAAAAAAATATTTGAATTTTTTTAATAAACTAAGCGTTGAAATTAACTTTTCGCAATACAACTTATTCAACTTCTTTTAAAGTATGACAGTTACGAAATTTGACTCTTGAATGCATCATCAATAATTCATAATTTTTATTTTAAACCGAACATTTTTTAAAGCAAACAGTTCCAACTTACAACTAAATAATATCGTAGATGTATGTTATACAATGAAACATACCAAGCGTAGGGTAAACCGTATCATATAAACTTAATGCTATGTAAATAAATGATAATTGTAGGTAGTTATACTGGATGTTTCAGAAATAAATGGGTTCCTTTAAAATGGTAGTGGATGACGTGAAAATAGACAATTTTCATTAGGCAACTTCTGGTAAAAAATGTGATATTTTCAAAATAAAATTATCAAATCAACGAAACAAAATTTTGAAGCTGGACCTGTTGTGTAAAGTCCATATGGCAATTTCAAGGACGTCGCTTCGCAATATTTTTCGCCGAAATTATTGCTTTAAGATACTTTTTAGAAACTCTCAGTTAGAAAAAGTTAAAACACCGCTAGGACTGAAATTAATTACAAATACACAGATCAACATTTGATCTAGGGACAATCGTCAGAAGTGACTATGGTATATAGGGATTTTTTGGGTCGCTGATCACGAATCCGAGGTCGGTTAAGCTCCATCACATCAGGTTCAAGGTGATTTGATGGCCAAATCAATAAATGACCTCCAAAAACTCTGAGGTTTGTTTACTCCTACTATACACCCTAGTGGTCATTCAAGGTCATTCATGAAGTATTTTGGATAGAAATGTTAAAATGGTAAACGAACCTTGGATTCGGGTTCAGTTACCTCTAAAACATAGGTAAGCATGATTTTTTTCAGATTTTTTAGAGGTCATCTCTTGATTTGACCTTCAAATCACCTTGAACCTGACGTGATGGAGCTTAAATAACCTTGGATTGGCGTTAAGTGACCTCAAAAACATTCAGACAAATTTTTTCAGATTTTTCAGACTGATTTTAACTTTTCTACCCAAAATACTTCATGAATGACCTGGAAATGACCTTGAATGACCTCTAGGGTGTATCGTAGGGGTAAACAAACCTCGGATTTCAAATCACCTTGAACCTGATGTAGTGAAGCTTAACCGACCTCGGATTCGTGATCAGCGACCCAAAAAAACCCTATAGTCACTTCTGAAGATTGTCCCTAGATCAAATGTTGAAATAAAGTACATACTTACCTACCATAAATCGGTATAAATTACTTCCACGACGATAAGCATGCTTCGGTACATACCTTGTTTCATAGCGAAAAAATCTAGATATCGAGAGGAGGTAAAATTGGTTAAAATAACTTGTTACCAAAAACGCCACACGTGAGTTCCGTTCGTCAGGACTAATAGGAAGTGTTATCTCTTGAGGCAACATGTGAGGGGTACCGTGTTCGTACAATTTGGTTGCTACCTGCTGCTACAACCAACGACAAAATTGTACATGTGGCTGAAAATCCTTTGCAGTCAAACGTTGTGCATGATAAGTAGTAATTGCTCCCGTAACACACGCCACACAGTAGCATTTGAAACATCCATTTCAAATGCAATATCGCGTGTGCTGCGGCTTAGATTTTACTCCACCAGGTTTAGAAAGTATTCCTTGTTGTTTGTTATTTAAGACACATCGCGGTGTTCCTTGTCCACAACCTTGGAACAATGTATTGCACTGTTTTGGGCTTCGGTTGTTATTTCTGAAAGCACCGTACCATATCCGCTAATTCTTTATTTGAATAAGGTATTTTGAAATAAAACAACTTAAATCTGTCTACATTGACGAAACCAAGGAAGACACCGCCGCACCCGCATGGTGCCAACAACCACACTGAACTAGTTACTGCACTGTAAACAGTTGACCAATTAGTTGAATGAAGTGATGCAGGGTTGGCCTAAATTTTGCGTAGTAATTCTTGATTGTCACTTTAGACTATAAATTGCTTAATGAAAACTGTTTATTTTTCACTTCCTCTACTCTTAAGGAAGGCATTTTTTTCAGAAACACGTATATAAAAATGAAAAAATAAAACAAATGTTGACGACAACATGTTTAGGTAGCAAGCTGCAAATACAGTAATTACATATTTATATCATATTTTATATTCAATAATCTGTTATTTGCATTGCACAAGGTGAATTCAGTGATTGCTACAAATTGTGACATTATAACATATATTTACCCAAGCCGAATTAAAATTATTAAATTTTCGATAATTAATTTTAAATCATCAATACAATCGCTTACAAATAAATTAACTCTGGTTTTAGCAGTTTTAATAGTAATTATTTCCATGTCCTAAAATGTGCACAAATTGTACAATAATTCACAATCATTTGAGCTGTATGAGGCACGCTGAAATCCTTGCTGAAATTGAATTGAATAAAATTACATTTTGAAGAGATATTCTGTACGTTGGCAGCGTCCTACAATCCACATATTTAAGATTCAGTACTATATATTCGATGGCCGGTGAATAATAAAATGTAATTCGATCTCTGCCACATATAGTAGGAAGTTGGTGAATAAATTTAGTGTGGTCAACCATGTAGGTAATATAAAAATAAGATAATACAGACATTCGAGCTGAACTAAAATAGTAGATTGGTAAGTATTCTATTCTTTTTACCCAATGATGTGAGAAGAGGAAAATATCACATCTACTGCCCATCCTACCAGTTCCCCACTCCACTCACCCAAGAGACATGAATCTGAATAACGACAGTTTCGCTACGCTATTTTGTTATCTCTATTGGCGCCTGGGCAAAGTAAAAAGAAAATTTTTCACAATCAAACAATAAAAACATAACAAATTTGACGTCGCCAACGTGGGGCACTGCAAAACAAAGCTCTGCAAAACAGAGCACTTCGACAATTTAGAAATTCAGCAATTTTATAGATTATAATTTTCATCTTTTGCTTTTAATCTCTGGAATTGTGATAATTTAATATTGGTAATATTTTAGCATTACAAATATATAAACTACTATAGTAAAAATCTTATGGAATTGAGATCGGGAAATATAAAGCTGTTTTCTGAATCTGAGCCAATTGTTTGTACTGAGGGGGAAAGGAATACTGACATGGACAATACAACTGATACCCAATCTCAGTCTGCCATGACATTAAACCCTACAAGTACACATAGGTACACAGACTGACAGGATACAAGACATTACACGCACACAACCAGATTCGGTTATGGCGATGTTAAGTGGAATAGTGGGAAAGTTAGATAAGATTGAAGAGTCCAGCAAAGGACTAGAAAAGAAAATAGAAGAGATTCACCAAGAATTCAAGAGAGATATGGAGAAAATGAGAATAGAAATGAGAAAAGAAGTAAAGGTGATGGAAACAACTTTAAGAGAAGAAATTAGTCAAACAAGTGAGAAACTAGACAAGAAAATTGAAGAAAACAGAATAACGTCCGAAAGGAAAATAAACAAGATAGACGAAGAAAATAAGCAACTAGAAGGGGCATTTAATCAAGAAAAAGTTCGAACCAGAAATGGCAAAATCAAGAAGTAAGGGACAGATTATGGGAGACTCAAAAAGAACAGGAGAGAAAGTTATTATTACAAAAAAGGATAGAAAGGGAAACAAGAGGCATGGTTTGCAATAATAGGATAGACTCAGACAACTGGACACACGAATTACTTACAAAGAAATATCGGAGGGAACAACCTCAACAATATGTAAAAATAAGACATACAAATTTTAATAAAAATAATGACATAATATATGCTAATCGCAGAACTATTAAAATAAACGTTTTTGAAAAAAATAATGAGTTAATAAATGCTACGTGCAGGATAAATAATAATGAACGAAACAAAGTAGAAAATAATGATGAAAGAAACAATAAGTTAACTAAAAATACATGCAAAATAAATGACAATACATGTTTTAAAAATATAAATTTTAATTGTCCAGAGAAATATACAAATATCATACAAAAATTAGTACAAAACAATATAAATTTAGTAAACTATGAACCAAGATTTGCACTTGTCTATATTCATAAAATTGATGTAGACAAAACTAGAACATTTAAATGTAAAACGTATCCTATCTCACAAAATTATAAACAAACTGTACAAAATATGTTCGATTCAGGAACAATGATAACTCCAGATATATCAAACTATTAATCTGTGAAAAAAGGCAAAAGCCTAAGGTGAAAATTAAAAATGAATAAAGTTAACATTAGTTATACATAACAAATATAACCATCCTTTGGAATATCGACTACAAGGGACCAGTTCTTCAACATCGACCATCGGGATCACTGGATCAGGCATCGATCAGTTGGAGATTTACAACACCACCCGGATTGCAGCGTCGAAACCAATACATGCCAGTGTTACGTGAGTTGCCTATTAAACAAATTTGGTCAAATTAAACTCAAAGCGTACGAATTTGAATATCGCATTAAAAATTTATAACTTTGAAATTTTTATTAAAACATAAAAGTCGACTACAATTTCAAAATTTCACCCTCTATAACAATAATAGGATAGTTAATAGATTTAGAATAGTACCTAACTAAGAATAAAATTTGTAATTGTTTGAAAACTTAATTATGCAATACATGCTGTTTATTAAATGTTAAATTGTATTTTTCATTTTCAATATAAAATTCAAAATCCAAATCAGTTCAATATAGTGAAACGCACCCTGAGAAAGAGTAAACTAACCGAACTACTTTATAAGACGAGTTCTTATTGGCGCCTGGGCAAAGTAAAAAGAAAATTTTTCACAATCAAACAATAAAAACACAACAATATGTATTTTTGAAGGAAACTTATTAAAAATTATTATTAAACTTAAAAGGACAACTCCAAGAGAACCTGAGGGCACGGTTGTTTAAAATACCTTGTTCAAATTGTAAAGGACCAAACACGTAGATATTTAAGAATATAGAACAGAACAAGCAAGAAGTATCAATTACAAGACTAAATCAATAAAATGAAGCATATTACAACTTAATAAAATTAAATTACAAACAAAATTGTAAATTACATCTGTAATTGTTAGTTATATTTTTAGAAAGTAATTATTTTAGTGTATTTGTAATTGTTTATAACTTTTGTATCGATAACAAAATTATCTCTAGCCACCTACAGAAAGTTAAAAATCTATATTCTAAATTAGTTATCTATTTAAAATAGAAAAGATTAATACTCTCAATTTTATATCTAATAAATGCCTTATATGCAATTACAGTGTTTTGACATATAAAAACTAATGCATATAAACAAATTTTCTTAAGTGTCTACATTTTACAAATAAAATGTTTTGTATAAATTTTTATTACTTTTTTATTTGATTATTGCATGTGTTTATTGTATCTACATAATATTATTGATTTGGTATTGCTTTTAATAAATAAAATTAATAATAAAATTTACAGATTTTTTTGTAATTTATAGGGAAAATAGTAAAAAGTTCAGTTCTTGCTTTAATTTAACTTTTTTTTAATTTTATTTACAACTGAAATTTTTATTTATTTATTGTTCAGGCATAAAGTACTTTAAATCAAGGGTAGTTTCAATCCAGAACCTCAACCGATAATATTTAATTGCAAAAATATATCCAATTTTAGATATTAATTAGAAACATGACTAGTTAAAAACTTTCTACTATTTAAATAATATCGTCGTTAATCAGCAATACTGACCCTAATTTTTTCAAGACTTTTTTGCCATATTGAAAAAATGACCCAGTCTTTATACATGCCGAAGTTGCGTGTCTGAAATGTGTACTTGATTGCAAAAGGGAATAAATAACGACGTCCGGAAAATATGTTTACGTAATCTTAAAGCAACTGAAACATACATATAAATTAAATAAATAATTTTTTCTGTTTGTAAGTACATCAAAGGCCACTTAGAATTATGATGTTTCACAGGTTTCTCTAGAATCGTGAGCTGAAAGGCAGTGGTTTTCAAAGGAAATTGACAAAGAGAGTTTGTTGCGCAATTTTTCGTTTATTTATTGAAATAACAAGAGAACTGATGGCCACCTTTACAGAAAAACGGAAGAAGCAGATAGGAAATCATACGCAAAAATCTTTATGAACTGGCGATATAAGAATTTGCCTAAAAAATTGTGTCTTGGTTTTACGTCCTAGGAGCTGTAACGTCATTGAGATTATTTTTCCCAATTTCATAAATATCCTCAGTTATCTGTTACGGCACTGAATAATTAATGAAAAATTGTGAGAATAAAAGGTTTTATATAGTATATTTGTCTTCTACGATATTATGGGTTAAAATTATGGAACGATGATTGACAGACGAATACCCTACACGCTATAAGGTTGAGAACAATTTATTTTGAGTGATCAAGAGAGAACATTTGCATTTGGCTACTAACGCGAGAATACGTCGGTTTTCACTCATACAGTTTTATAAAATTCTGCTCGGACCAATTTTGTCCGAGAAAAACGTTTTTCCCATACACTTCTATAATAAGATTATTCCAATAGTTTTACCCGTCGGGTGAAATCGTCGAGGATGGCGATATGTATAGGATATCTAAAGCTATCTCCAGAGATGCGGTTACTTCTTCAAATATTTGCTCATTATTTGATTAAAATCTGCAACGCAAAGTTGTATCATATACACGTTGTAGGTAAAGATGTGAAAAATGAGCACATACATACAAATAACTCCATGAATAAACGTTTCATGCAGGATGTGTATATTTAGCAATTTCCCTCAACCGCTTGTGTGCACTTTTTTACGAATGTGGAGAAATTACGAATTTCAGTCTGCAAAAACTACTACTATGGTCATTGCAACAGTGAAGTTGGAAGTTACAACTGAAGGCAAGCTCTTGAATGTGCTGTTGTGCGACAACCATATATATGGTCGCCATTTGTTTATGTGCACCAAATAACAAGTTACTGCATCATTTACAACCGGCTTCAGTCGTATACATTTACAATTACAATACATTACATTACAATTTTACAATTAAGTTTTATTTTGTAGCAGCGAATCTTAATTTTTCAGGGGCACTGAATACAACAGACCAAAGCTCTGTTACAGGATTGGAATTTACAAAAAGAAAATAAGAAAGAGATACAAATGTCGATTATAAAATGATATATAAAATATATATGAGGAAAGTGGTAAATTAACACCAGATAAAAAAATACAACAGAATATTTCAAGTAAAACTAAGAATAGAAAAAAATATAGGCTTAATGTTACGTTACGGCTAATATACCACTCAAGATTAATAGACTTGGTAGAACCAGATCCTGAACAAGATTGGAAAATTGAAAATTTTGTCTACCCTACCTATTTAGGTAATTATTTATTTTTTTGTGACACATTTTAATTTATTTCTAACTAGTCCGTCTATTTACATGTTTCACCGAGACGTACCTACTTTAATAACATGTTTTTCTTAACCAATACCACAGTTTCGCAGGCATTGGCAATATTTTTTAACTTAAATTTGAAACATTAAATTATATTAAATAATAATTAATATCACCTATAACTTTATCGGAATATAGTATTTCTTGATAGCTTAGCTGCGATGAAAATATTAGCTGTAATTGGTTTTAAAATTTATGGAGGAGCTAGCAGGATGAACAGAGATTTATTGGATTATAAATTAGTTAAAGAACTCCTTAAATATTTTATTACCTGAACATCAATTAAACAGCACTTATTTAAAGATTTAATGCGAATTTCATTTAGCTGGAACTTTTAATAAACGAAAACTTTTACATCTACTCTAATGGAATTTGTATTTAGTTTCCCCAGAGGAGCTCTGCTTGGTTTCTGGCTGGAAAAAAGTACAGTGATTCGTTTATAATAACATATTTTTAAATAATTGGGTTTGTTGCGTCCAATTTAAAAATTAATTTCACTAAGAAGGAAATTTAGTATATTCTATAAGTCAGGGATGCACAGACTTATAGGGAACAGGGGCCACTCGGGAAAAATATAAGCAAAGGACGGGCCACTACAAACAGTAGTGGCCCGTCTATTTATTTATAACACAAAAATAAATATTTATTTATTAACACAACATTTTTTATTTTTAAATAGTATGAAATACAATGATAAAAATAAAATAACCTTCAAAAATGTTTGTTGTAATAATTATGTAATCATTACAATGTAATATTTCATGTTTTATTATTTTGATGCATGACATTTTTATTTTCATTTGCCAGACGGTTTCGGTTTTTCGTTTTGTTAAGTTTCATCACTGAAAACGTTTGTTCACAAATATACGTCGATCCAAATAAGCTTGCGCATTTCAATGCATCTATTCGCAACTCTTTATAAGCGTTTTTATCAACGCAACGGTAGAAATTGAGTAAATTACCTTCATTAAATTTGTTTCTTAAATTATCATCATTTTGTATGTCTATTAATTCCAGCTGCATTAATTCCGGCGCATTTTCGGGTGAAATGTTGAAAGGATTGCTGAAAATGTCCAATAGCGGTTTAACTTTTTTGAAGTCTACAAAACGATTTTCAAAAGCTTGTATCAAAATATCAATTTTTTCAACATGAGCGATATTGACGTCAGTTTTATTGAACTTCTCCATAATTTTTTTGTAGTTCGGAAAATGGCCGTAATTGGCTGAATTGATTTGTGTCCTGAAAAGACTCAATTTGCATTGAAAGGACGAAACATGAGAGTATAGCTGCGAAATCAATTGATCTTTGCCTTGGAGTCGCGTATTTAAGACATTCAAGTGATTTGTGATGTCTACAAGAAACGCTAAGTCACACAGCCAATCAGGGTTGTCGAGTTCGGGGACGTCGTTTTTCTTTTCCGCCAGCAATAGTTGAATTTCTTCAATCAAGTTAAGAAATCGCTGTAGTGTCAACCCACGACTTAGCCACCTTACTTCAGTGTAAAACAGGAGATCACCATATTCGCTTTCAATATCCTCGAGAAATTGTTTGAATTGTCGGTGATTGAGACCTCGTGATTTTATAAAGTTTACGGTAGGTACTACAACTTTCATAACATTTTCAAATCCCAATAATTTTGAACAGAGGGCCTCTTGATGTATAATACAATGAAACTGCATTAATTCCTTGGTATTTATGTTTTTAGTTTGTAAATATGTTTTTAACAGAGTTACTATCCCAGATGTACTTCCAACCATTGGAGGTGCTCCGTAAGTTGTAATTCCAGACATTTTCGTTAAATCCAAATCCATTATAGAACATTTTTCTAGAAGAGCTTTGAGCATGTCACTTCCCCTGGTTTGACTTGTCAAAGAACTCATACCAATCAGTTCTTCACTTACTTCAAAATTTTGCGTTGCACCTCGTAAAAATATTAATAGTTGAGCAGTTGAACTTATATCTGTAGATTCGTCGAGCGCTATAGAAAAATACTCAAAACTTCTCGATTTCGTAGCTAATTGCTCTTCTATATTATCTGCTAATGCGGTAATTCTTCTTTGAACAGTCATCCGATTTAACTGAATTTTTTCAAACTTCTTTACATTTTCCGGACAAATTTCTTTTGCGGCGATATCCAAACATTGCTTAACAAACTCACCATATTTAAAAGGCCGACAAGTTTTCGCTATTATTCGAGATATTTCAAAGCTAACTTCAGTGGCTGTTTCAGCATCTTGAATTGGTTTTGTAAACATAGATTGCTGGCCTATTAGTTCCCGTTGTAAAGTGGAAATTCTTTGCGTTCGATTTTCGCCAGTTAAATTGGTAAAAGTTGGATGCTGGGTTTCATAGTGCCTTTTCACATTATATTCCTTCGGAATAGAAACACTACTCTTGCATATTAAACAGACAATTTTGTTATGCGATGAAATAAAAAAGTATTTTTCGGTCCAAATATCATGAAACTGTCGATTTTCATCTTCAACCTTACGACTACGTTTCTTACTGGGGCCTGGTTTATCCATATCAAAATTAATATTATATGTTACAGTCGGTAAAAGCCAAGTTCGAACGACGAAATATTTACTCGTCACAGATTACAGTTCTCAAACAGTATAACATTCGCTTATCCGTAGTCAAAACTTAACTGCCCCGGTAGCCGGCGATGCGTCGTATTTATACGAGTTACCAAACATCGAGAACCATCCACTTTGTTCGGGGATTGACGTGTTTCGCGAATCTGTAATCTAGTTGATGCGACAAGTTTCTAGTCTCGTAATAGTATGCTTGGACCGGAGCGCGGCGAGTAGAATACTTTTAAAATTCGTTGGCGGGCCGCATAAACATCGACAGCGGGCCGCATGCGGCCCGCGGGCCGCTGTATGTGCATCCCTGCTATAAGTGAACTAATGCTTTAAAAATATTTCATACAAGAAAGCTAGTCCAAAACTCATCTTTTCTAACCTCTTGCACACAGTTATCGGTACAAGGTATTAGTTACTCCATTCTGATAAAACATAATATCCCCTGCTGTTTACGCAAAACATTTTCAGCTGAACATTAATCGGAAAAAATATGTATTAATTAAAAACTTAACGACCACAAAAAGTTCAATAGCATCTCTTGCTATCATTCTCCATTGAAAGTCACTGCGTTTCCAGCCCCATTTTAAAAAAAGAACGGACCAATTATCCCACCACCATAAAATTCACACCACACTGTCACTCCTTGGGTATACAGAGATCGTTCGTGAATGACCCGAGGATTGTCTCCGTCCCAAATTCGACAGTTTTGCTTGTTCACATATCCACTAAGATGGAAATGTGCCTCGTCGCTTAAGATGATTTTCTTAGCAAAATAACCGACCATTTGTTGATTCATCTAATCAACGAATGTCTGGCGCATTAAATAGTCGCCTGTTTTCAATTCCTGGGTTAGCTGAATCTTGAATAGATGTAGATGCAAAAGCTGTAGGTTACTCTCGCTCCTACACTCGGCCGCGAAAAGAGGCGACTTGACATATCAAAGGCTTTGCTCGCGTGCCGCGAAGCAGCCAGTCGAGGAGCCCCAAGGGCCCCTCGGTCCTTCCTTTATCCCAATATCGTATTTTGAACGCGATCTGTTCCTGAAATGTCCACTTTAGAAAGAGTCCTCGTCGAGAATGGACTTTTTTCGGTGCGGAAGAGATACCCGAAGTATATCCGATATTTAGCTGGAGATGGAGACAAACGTTATTGAATGTGTCAGAATAAATATTGTCATTTGACACATTTTTCCGGCCGATCGGACCACGGTGAGTCGTTATTATGCCTTAAAGCACCAGTTTCGATCTTTTAGAGTCGCAACTTTGACGATAAAACTTGATTTGAAAATTTTCAATGTTCTGTTTACATTCACGGAGAGCCATGGTTTCAAATAGCCCGTGCAGGCTCCACCCAGCGTTAGATCGCCGTAGCTTATTTTGTAAATTCCCGACTGCGAAGCCGAAGGTCCAAGGTTCAAAATGTGGACGGGTCGCATTTTTTCTTTTTGAAAAATGTTATACAAGGTGTTTTTGAATGGAGTAGCATAAATGATACCAGTGAATCTACATTTCAAAAAAACACGATCTACAAAAAATCGCCTTAGTAAAATGTTCACCCCTGAAGAGATATGGGCCATCAGTTTCCAAAAAAATTATGAATATTGGCTGTAATTTGAAAACCGAACGAGGTACAAATAACAAATTTTTTACAGGTTGTTTACTAATACAGATGCGAGTTTTCAACTATTTTTCGAAAATTTTAACCCCTCGAAAGGGGTTGAAATAACCACCCCTCAAGCCATTTTTTGCCATAACTTTTATATTTCGTAAAAACTCGATATCCAAAAATACGCATTAGATAAACTGGTTCTTTTAGAAACTTTTACCTCTCTAGCAATTTTCCTTTAAAACTTTTCGTTTATTAATAAAAAAATAAAATGTATTACCATTCACCTCACACCGTATATGATTGCAATCAATCAAAGAAAAACTAAGTGTGCTGCTGTCATGCCAGTTGTCACAATTAACTCTTCTGTAAGTTGTCACTGTTATCAGCTAAATACTTTTTGGGTGTAAATTAACAAGAATTATGCCAAATTTTACTAATGATGAATATGTGGACATGCTACAAGTGTATTTTGAATGTCGCAAAAACTGTGCTGCGGCAACAAGAGCGTATAATGAGAGATATCCAAATCGTCAAGTTCCCCACAGACAAACTTTTTCGGCGGTAGAACGAAGACTTCGGGAAACTGGAAAAATACAGCCGCATATTGAGGGTACCGGCCGAAGACCTACTGTTCGTACTATTTATCTTGAGGATGCAGTACTTGAAGAGTTTGACGAAAATCGTCAGACTAGTACGAGAAAAACAGCAATGCACTTAAATGTGTCCCATAGTGTTGTTTGGAATATTGTCCATGATAATTTATTATATCCTTTTCACCACCGGCCAGTTCAAGCTCTACTTGAACCAGACATGCATAAGCGAGTTGTTTTTTGCGAATCGTATCTTAATATTCTAAGAAATAATTTGAATTTTGCCTCAAAGATACTTTTCACAGATGAAGCAACTTTTCAAAGACATGGTTTAACCAATATGCACAATCTTCATTCCTGGGCTCATGAAAATCCTCACGAAGTATCTATGACAACATTTCAACATAATTTTAGTTTAAACATTTGGGCAGGAATTGTAGAAAATGTGCTTGTCGGCCCTTTTGTTTTACCTCATCGACTTGGTGCTGTTGAATATTTGCAGTTCTTAAATGAGCATCTACCACCACTTCTGGAGGAAGTACCATTAAATGTACGTCAGGCCATGTGGTACATGCATGACGGGGCTCCTGCTCACAGCACTGTAGTAGTTAGGCGGTGGCTTAATTTAAATTACCCGAATCGTTGGATAGGTCGCGGCAATGAGGCACCTATCTCTTGGCCTGCACGTTCTCCCGATCTAACGCCCATGGATTTTTTCTTTTGGGGACATATAAAAAGTATTGTTTATGCGACCCCAGTTGACAGTGTTGAAGAGCTACAGGAAAGAATATTCGCGGCGGCTGATGAGATTCGCAACAATCCCATAATTTTTGCTCGAGTCCGTAACAACTTTGATAAACGTGTTAGGTTGTGTTTAGAAAGAAATGGCAATTATTTTGAAAATGTCCTTTAACTAAGTTTTTTGTTTTTTCTCTTTTTGATAATAAATTATTTCTTAGTTTCGTTTTCATTGTACTTCTATTTAATAAAAGTTTCTGCGACATTCAAACAGTTATTTGTGCAACTACTGTAAAGAGTGTGTATTTGTTGTACGATGCATGAAGTTTGCAGCTCGAGACGAAGTTGAGAGCTGCAATCATGTTAAGTGCAACAAATATGCTTTTTGCACATGTTGCACGCAACATTTTTTCTACGATTGTTTTTATTTCAAATTTTATTTAACAGTATTTTACATAATATTAAAATTTTAACTGACAACTGGAAATTAATTGCGCAAATTGTCAATGTCAGACGTTAGGTACTTATGGATATGCTTAGATTAAACTTGTAATCAATATTTTTTTTGTACTACTGTAAAAAAAGTTAAACTTTTGGCACAGTAGGTAGTGCAATAAGTAGTAAATTTTGCACGATCGTAGAAAAAAACACTTGTAGCATGTCCACATATTCATCATTAGTAAAATTTGGCATAATTCTTGTTAATTTACACCCAAAAAGTATTTAGCTGATAACAGTGACAACTTACAGAAGAGTTAATTGTGACAACTGGCATGACAGCAGCACACTTAGTTTTTCTTTGATTGATTGCAATCATATACGGTGTGAGGTGAATGGTAATACATTTTATTTTTTTATTAATAAACGAAAAGTTTTAAAGGAAAATTGCTAGAGAGGTAAAAGTTTCTAAAAGAACCAGTTTATCTAATGCGTATTTTTGGATATCGAGTTTTTACGAAATATAAAAGTTATGGCAAAAAATGGCTTGAGGGGTGGTTATTTCAACCCCTTTCGAGGGGTTAAAATTTTCGAAAAATAGTTGAAAACTCGCATCTGTATTAGTAAACAACCTGTAAAAAATTTGTTATTTGTACCTCGTTCGGTTTTCAAATTACAGCCAATTTTCATAATTTTTTTGGAAACTTTGATGGCCCATATCTCTTCAGGGGTGAACATTTTACTAAGGCGATTTTTTGCAGATCGTGTTCTTTTGAAATGTAGATTGACTGGTATCATTTATGCTACTCCATTCAAAAACACCCTGTATATTATTTACTAAACCAGAGTGTACCGCAGAACGCTGCTTGAGCCGAAGGCCCGAGAAGCTCAGCGGACTTGCCTACCTTTCTAGTCTTTTATCAAAATCCGCTGCATTGTGCCTTTTCAAATACACTACTACCGTACCAATATTTTCGATTGAACGGCCAGTACGAAGCTTGCCTATTTTTTGTCTGCAACCGAACCTGTTTGTTCTTTGGCAGATAATCTTTTCACACTCTCCGTATTTGCAATGAATCTTCATAAACTTCATTTTTTCACCCGTCGTATAGCGGCTCCATTTTGTCTAACCGCAACATATTTACTACAACATGTGACCCTGCACATCCAACCAAAAGTGTATGAATAGATCCGCGTACATATAATTGATTCCACGAAACTTTTTCAGTGTTTAATCTGAAGAGATAAGATTTGAATTTTGCTATGATAACTATCGAATTAGAATTCAAATGTCTTCTCTATTCCAAGGCAACGGGTAAACGTCATGGCATGGGCCGATGTTGAATGAGCACCTCTGAATAGGCCAAAGATCGAACAGAGCTTATGTGAAGCTTCAAATATGAGGCCCTTATTCCTCCTGAAACTCAGTATGAGTTTGCATACACAGTTTTGGAGGAATGGCAAAATATCGCATGGTTGTCATTAACAATTTAATTGACTGAACTAACTAAAAATTGCATGATTGTTGTTTGTATCATGCTATAGTTATAAATAATTGTTTATTAAGATTATCTATTGTAACTACTTGAAAGAGATACTTTTTAATCATAGCCAGAAAAAGGTAACTTATTCACATCATAAATTCAAAACATTTTTACTAGTACCCACTAGAAGTATTATTTAAAAAAACAAGCAATTGCCTTAATAACTAAAACAAAACTGTGCACGATTTATTATAATGCATTTTTCATGTTCAAGGCGATTCACGAAAGAAATATTCCCTGCCTTTGTACTTGACACAAAGAAAAATTTTAAAAGTTGAAATGGTTCTTTTAGAATCTATTGTGACAAGAACGATAGAACTTCAAATGTGTGGGGGGTGATAATTCCAGCAGCAGCGGTTATAATGGAATTTCTCGTATTTAGTTTAGTGCCAGATGTAAAAATACTTCTAAACATTTTAAACATTAATCTTTTTTCATACTTCCTATTTGATGAAAGTTGCAGATACGTATATTTTACAATTATTGGTAGTAATAATGTTTTTAAACATGAAATATGTAGATAAACTATTTAGGGTTTAGTAAATAACATTAACTGTGACATGTTGTGATACCTGACTAAATTTCAATATAATGGTAAACCATCCATAAAAAGCTACTCAGACAGAAGATTTTGTTTTTCGCGCTTATTACAGAACTCTTCTTGTAAAATTGTAAACATTTTTTGAAGGAATAAATAAATAATAATAAGTAAAACCATCAACAAAAAGCTACAAACCTTTCCAATTTTTAAATCTCTTTGTCTCTGCCATACAATTGACAATTTATTTGATTGCAATTAAATATAGTTCAAGATTGGTTTTAGTTGAAGATTGCAATCGTTTTCTATATATAAAAGTGCCACCAAGCATATGTTTTCGTGTTTCGTTAGAAATTTATAATTACTAGAATGAATCAAATAAGTGTAATTGTTGCTCAAATAAGATTTGAATAGAAAAACTACATTTGTAAACATTTTAAAATTGTGTTATTTATTTAAAAATGCGAATAAGTACCTGAAATCTTGTTCTTAATTATACAGGGTGATTCAGAACGTATCAAAAAAAAATCTGGATGTACAGGGGACTCTTACAAATACAATTTTGTAAAGAAAAAGTCAAAAAGGGCAGTTCGAAAATGATTAAAAAATACACATACAGTGATAAAAACGGACATAAACTTAAATAATTTAGCAAGGAAATGAATACTTAAATAGAATTTTATAGCAGCTGATTTATATCAGTAAATTCAACTGCTTTTGCCACTATTGTTATTATTAATTAATACAATTAATTAATTTGCGGTTTTAATTAATAAATTAATTTGACATAACTGATGTTACAACAACTGTTCAAAATGTTGTCCACCGACGTGTCCTGTCTTACAAGTTTCTACGAACTAACACAAATGTTGTCCTGCTTCACCATAACACAAATGTTTCACCATAATACAAATATTGTCTTGCTTCACCATGGATTAAAAATATATCCATCAACTCCGAGTTGCTAAACACACAAGCCATTTTTGACACTAACTAGGCACTAAAAAACTATTGTAAACACTACCGCAACGACAATTGTATTGGAAGTCGCTGAGACCATGTGGCTCTCACGCGTATTGCGAATGACGCTAGAGACTACAGTTGTCCAACGATGTAATGTTTGAAAGTAGTACTTCAATATTTTTTCTCGGAAACTATAAGGATTTTACAAAAATTTGTTTACGATATTGACTCCATTTCTCATGCCGCATCTATTCCCAAATTTTTTTGGATAAGTTGTGAATCACCCTGTATAAAACACTGTAGAGTCTTGGACAAAATCTCTCTTATCAGAATTCTGACATTAACTGATTTTTCTTCTAGTTGTTCTTCAAATGGCACTTGTACTGACTTGTCTTCCCGTTTTCCAATGTATAGTTTTCTTAATGGGATGTTATACACATCGGTGCCTTGCCCGTGTCTGCAGCTCGTCTTGAGAAAGGTTCCCCCTATCTCCCTTGAGATGCTGTAAATGTTGTTAACATTGTGTTTCTTTAAGATGTCAATATCAATTGTACTCGTATATGGAACAGATAGGTCATTAGCAGATATACTTCTTTTTCCTTCTGATCGCTCGTTTAATATTTCCTCTAAAAGCAGACCAGAGAAGTGTTCTGGCTCGTAGATGGCACTTGCTTCATGTACTAATGTGTCGACAATACCTGGTTTATGTGCTGGGCGATGATCAGACTCGGCGTACAGACATCTATCTGTGTGAATCAGCTTTCTGTGAACGCCGTGTCTAATTTTCTCTTGAGAAGGACACCTGGAAACTGCATAATACCACCTTCTTCCATCTCCAGGATAAAGTAAATATCCGGATGTACTCCACTGATGTGGTTCAGGAATTCCATATTGTTATATGTATGGAGCCTGATAATAACTTTAGCGTTAAAGTTGCTGACTCTACTACATTTTTCTTCAAGGTTTCCATGTAGGTATTTGCTAAATGTGGAGACAAAGAGAAATGAAGTGAACACCACTGCATCAAGTTTTAAGTTTTAATATTATGTTCCGTCTTTTCAACTCTAATTTGGTATCATCAACCATTCACCCACACGTACCAGATGTGTGGGTGAATGATTGGTCCAACCGCACCCACTATTGATCGGGGTAGTACAAACGGCTTGTGAACCTTTCGAAGGCAATATAGATGGAGTGGTCCTGAATCACTGAAAATAAGATCCCTATACTGTATATTGGAAGTATAACCACAGCTTTAATGTAAATAGAATATGCCTTCAATACTGAATAGATTTCAAAGATTGGCTTGCTTAAATATAACGGGGGCGATGGCATCGACCCCGACAGTTGCGCTAGAAGTCTTGCTAAATGTACCACAGCTGCATATAGTGGTGGAAAGAGAAGTACAGCTAGCAACATCTCGACTCAGGAATAACAACGACTAGAGGGGTAGTTCCTATTTTATATTATATTTCAGGATCATGGACACATCTATGTCGCAGCCAACTCTTGGGATGGTATCTGACAGGATGGTTCCAAGGTTCCACTTCCACAAGCCATATGAGATTCGGATAGAAGATCAAAGCAAATGGGAGGAAAATTTTGATACCCTGGAAAGATGGAGCCTAGTATGGTTTACGGATGGCTCCAAAATGGCCAGAGGGAATATATGGACTCAGACCCAGATGTACGTAGAGGTCATAAACGTAAACTCATATACTCGTATATATTCTCTGATAGTCAAGCTGCAATTAAAGCTTTAGGCGCACGCAAGGTAAGTGCAAAACTTGTGTGGGACTGTTTACAATTGCTGACTGAACTGGCCACCAATAATACAGTTAAACCCTGTTGGGTGCCAGGACACAAAGGCATTTGTGGTAACGAGAAAGCGGATGAACTTGCTAGGAAGCTCTTCTGTGATACATCTCTCAGTACGGTCAGGTGGACTCTGGGCAAATTTGGACCTTGTTAAAAGGACAAAACTACTTGCTGAATAGGACTAGTAGTGGGATGTACAGTAGGCCTAATTAGGCAGCGGTGCCATAGGACTTAATCAGGACCAACCACTATGAAAGGAAGAAGTCATAAATATTAAAAAAAAAGTCACTAATGTTATAGGTCTGCCAATCATGGCTCAAAAAAATTGAAAATATTGCAGAAAAATGAAATTTCTATTTACTAATTGACCTGTTTCAGCGATTTTTTTAAATCTGATTTGGAAAAATATATGAATTTTGTTCCATCATTTTGGGACACAGCAACAAGATTTATACTTAATAACTATATAATAAGGTATATACTTCAAAAAATTATTCCGATCGTGCTTCTCAAAATAACTTAGGTAGCTCGTAATGGTCTAAACTGTACATTTTTTGTAATTTTGAATAAAGAAATTTCTTAATTCAAGAAGATGCGGCATTATTTAAATTTTAATAAATTTTACTTTTTTAAATCTGACCTGCTTGATTACATTTATGTCTACAGGACTATTAATTTTAAAATATTCAGCTAAATAAAGTTACATGAGACAATATCAATAATAAATCGTTTCTGGTGACATAGCCTTACAATAAATATCTGGCTGTCCAGATACACGTATCACCTACACGCTTTATGCTTCGATGCATTTAAACATAAACAAAATCAGAAGTCGGCGGACAATAAAAAAGGTATAAAACGATTTTTTCCATCACTCTACCATAAATATATTTTTATTATTTGTATGCGGGGCGCTTTTATAGATCTCAGATTACTTACATATCACATAACTCAACACAATACAAACAAGCAAACCTTTATGTTTGATTTTCGTTTTCGTTTAAAGGGCACAATAAAAAACATTTTTGATAAAAAATTGAATCATCATTTTCTCCTTCAGTTGCCAGTCTGCACAGTAATCTTATTTCCTGACGTAGTTTGAGGCGCATCCCAAGGAAATGATTAAGACTTGAAAGGAACATCTTTGATATATGATTTTATGTACTTAAAATTTTGATTTATAATGCATTAAGGCTAAGCTTACTTCCACTTCCAGTAGACCTCCCATTTTATTACAGGATATTTACAGTCTCCATTCTGTGTACAAGGAAGCTCATTTTTAATTAAATTAAAATCTTTTATCGAGTGAGTAAAATTATATTTCAGAGTACAATACCCTGTAAATATTTTATGAAGGTTATGTAGTTTCCACTGCCCATTTAATTCAAAATAAAAAATAGGTGAACAGGGAAAACATCTATTAATTCTGATGATAATAAGAATACAATAAAAAACATGTTTGAAATATTATTAGTTAAGGTAAATTCAGTTATAATAATTAAAATTATCATTTGGTTCCATTGTGTATTTTATATGTACAGATACAGGGTGTTCTTTTAAGTTGGAGTTTATCTGTTAACCTGATAGAACGAGAAAGTAATCAAATTTCTTAAATGACGTTTATTCAAAATCTCAAAAATAAGTAAAAAACCATTTAAAATAATTCAAAGACATCTCTGTGAAAAATATCATAATATTCATTGTTTAGGTATAGCTGAAAGTTCAACAAATAGATTAGGAATTTGTTACGTCTCACGGTTAAGCAACACGGGTACTTTTTTGTTTTCTTTTATGCCAAGCACAACGCGATTAATTAATTTGATATTAGTTATGCGGAACGTCATGAAAATGTCATGCATTACGATTGTATACGGAGAAAAATAGAATACCTACAGAAAAATCGCGACAGATATGCATTACCTTTGGTCACATAGAATACTGCAAGTCAAAGATTTAGTTGAAAATTAAAAATATAAATATGAAGCAACTCAAGTTTTAAAGCCACTAGACCATCCTAAAAGAGAGTGACCTTAAAGCAAGACTCGTGAGATGCACAATCAAATTTGTTATAAAAATCGAATGACTGGTTTAAACTTACATTTATTATAAAACAATGACAGAACTACTTGAGTATGTGCCCCTGTAAGACAATCCGAGTGAGTTTTATACTATATTGCTTCACCTCATTTTAAAGGCAATGTGTGGGGTTATACAGGGTGGCCAAATGAAAACGAAACAGAGCTATTTTCAGGAACTGCGTCAAGATTGTAGAGAAACGCTCAGACCCGTCGATTTTAGATTAAAGGGGGACATTCTTTGCTGGTATTTTTGACTCCGCCACTTTCACCCCCAAGCAAGGGTAAGCATCACCCCAAAATATTTAAATGGCATTGGGGGTTGAGTAATATTTCTTTTGAAAGCTCTTACAATTCTCTTTACAACAGACTTTAAATTTTATAATTCCGCCCAATACTTATTAAGAATTTTGATTTTAAAGTTGAAACTTATGTACAAACAATTAGTAACGGTAAAAATGTCAGTCATTCGAGTTAAGTACGCCAATGGTATAAATTTAGTATTTCTTGCGTTACATTGGTTTTTGGCGATTTGTTATCACTTTCGTAAAAAAAACACAATTGTAAAAAACAGAAATGAATGCTATACACACACAATGAACGTAAAATTAGTGGATTCCAAATTATTTTCTAGTATTATTTGGAAGCGTTGGTTGGTAGTTTATTTAATTGTGTTTTTGAAAATTAAACACTATGGTTTATTCCATTGCGGAAAGGGTAGATATCATTTCGCTTTACTTTATGAACAATAAATGTGCGAATAGAACAGCTCAGCTATTTAATGAACAACATCAAGATCGACATGTCAGGAGGAAGTATGTTCTAGAGTTAGTAAAAAAATTTCAAGAGACAGGGAACGTAGCCAATAAAAAACGAGAAATTGAAAAACCTATAGTTAATGAAGCTAGTGAAGTTGCAGTTTTGGGACAAGTTCATCTTGATCCTACATTAAGTACGAGGCAGCTGGCATCTGTGTCTGGGATCAATCGAACTAGCATACAAACCATTTTGAAGAAGAATAAATTCCATCCATACAAAATACATTTAGTCCAGGAACTTCATGAGGATGATTATGACCGCCGTTTGCAATTTTGCGAAATAATGAGTGAGCGAGCAGGGAACGATCCACAGTTCCTTTTTAACATCTGTTTTTCTGATGAATGCAGTTTTTTCTTGAACGGGACGGTAAATCGTCACAATTGCCGCTATTGGTCCGATTCAAACCCAAGAGTTTTTCACGAGGTGCATACACAGCAACCGGAAAAATTAAATGTATGGGCTGGAATTTTCGGTGACCGGCTGGTGGGTCCTTTTTTTCTACCTGGTAATTTGACTGGCCAAATGTATTTGCAATTACTGGAAGAGGCTATAGGCCCTGCCTTGATTGATATTATTGAAAATGTTCCAGAGTATAATGAAGATCATTTGATTTTTCAACAGGTTGGTCCTCCTCCGAATTATGCGTTAATTGTCTGTCAGTATTTGGACCAACGTTTTCTACGGAATTGGATTGGGAGAAGAAGCAGCATTGAGTGGCCTCCACGATCACCGCATTTATCGCCCCTAGGGCGATTTTTGTGGGGATACTTAAAAAGTAAAATCTATAAAACACAGCTGGATGATTTGCGTCAAAGAATCGTTGACGAATGCCGTCGAATCACTCCGGAATTGCTTCGGAATGTGCGCGAACGTTTCGAACAAAATATTTATTCTTGTATGGAAGCGGTCGGTTATCAGTTTGAACATTTAAGTAAGTTAAGTAGTAAGTAAGCATCTAAACATAATTTAAATTTTAAAATGTAAATTTTTTTCAAAGTATTGGGCAGAATTATAAAATTTAAAGTCTGCTGTAAAAAGAATTGTAAGAGCTTTCAACAGAAATATTACTCAACTCCCAATGCCATTTAAATATTTTGGGGTGATGCATACCCTTGCTTGGGGGTGAAAGTGGCGGAGTCAAAAATACCAGCAAAGAATGTCCCCCTTTAATCTAAAATCGACGGGTCTGAGCGTTTTTCTACAATCTTGACGCAGTTCCTGAAAATGGCTGTTTCGTTTTCATTTGGCCACCCTATATAAAAAATTAAATAATCCAATAAATGGATAAATAAGATGACCCCCAAGGTCGTTAGATTGTAGACCCTGCGAATTCTACGTGTAGGGCTACATGAACGGTTGTGGTGTTGGTTATGGTGTATAGATGTTTATCGCTATTGGTTGCTCAAAATGATTGAACACTTGAACAGATTTACAAAGTTGCAAAACAGTATTTTGTTTGGAATGCAATAATGTCATCAATTTAGTACTGATACTTCAACGGATTTAGAATATATTTTATATTTTAGGAAAACTATTGTCAATAAGTCATTTTAAATCTGCATTATCTTCATAAGTAGTCAAAGTTGTCTGCTAGTTCATCGACTCGAGGGCTTTATAGAAAAATAATATTTTCTTCATATAAAATCTTACTGAAAAAAACACATGAATAAGAAAATATAAATATACGTCACTTGTTCTTTCAGGAGCAAAGAAACCAATCAAGTCTCGGAAAAATTTGATACACATTTTTTGCTGTTAAGCGGATTCCTAGATTTTTTTAAGATTATTCTTTTCCTGTCGTAGAGAAAGTAATAATAAAATAAATATATTTCTAGCTACGAAAACAGTAAACATACAAAAAATCACATTTACTTAAAAACAACCAAAATTTTTGAAAACCAATAAATTAAAATGTCTTAAACTTTATTTACTTTAAATTTTTATTTATTAGACTTTTGCGATGGAAGATTTTTTATTTTTCTATTTTTTAATGTTGGTAGGAAAACATGTTTTATTACTAAAAAAATATTTTAAATTATCTACCAAGAAAACTGCCAAACCAATTGATACATCAATTATTAGTTATTATTATTATATTTTATTAAAAATTAACTAAAACTAAAATTTCATTTTTTATTATATCCCATATCATTTTCAAAATACAATACTACAGTAAAAAAAATATTCGTTTTGCAAATTAAAAATTTGATATGGAAGACTATAAGAAACGNATTCAATCTACCGCCAATTTGAATGCTGCATTGATCGAACACGTGACTTACATCGAATGATGTAATACCGATTGATGCGATAACTCTCATAATCTCTTATAGCTATCAAATTATAAGTTTGCTGACAAATATTTTAAAGGCAATAAGGTATTAAATTAAAAGTATATTCTGCACATATGTTTTATCAATATATTTAATTATTTTTTTTGTTGGTCTTAAATTATAATTTACCGCTAATCTGGGACCCACCGTATATTCACCAAGGACACACCTGTATAATTCCAATTAACACCTATGCGGCGCCAACCATTGATCTATGCCGACAAAGGACGCCGACAAAGGACACCGACTTTCCCACGGTCCCCGAAATTTTCCCAGTCTAAACCGTCGCAATACCTACTCCTAATTTAATTTTTTTAATTTCTCTATGAAAAAAGACCACTTTTCAATTTATGACATAATAACGTTATTAACTGCTTTATACGTTATTCTAAAGAAATTGTTTTATCGTACAAATTTAGTAAGACTCATCAGTACCTACAAGGAACAGAAGAATTTCTCTTTAATAAGATGTTACTTTCTTTATACACCTAGTTAATTAAATCATCAGTCAAAATTTAACGAAATGGAAAATTAAAAACGCAACAATAGTAATTACAGAATATTATTAATACAAGAGAAACAGTTTCTTTTTGTGAATAATTTTGTACCCACATCTTAATTTTACATGTAGTTTACAGGTTGGGAATTTAATTCTTAGAGAAAAGCATAATTTAACAATGTGATTTAGTTCTGCCAGCGAATACGAAAATTAAAAATTTTAAATCAAGTTTTATAAACATGAAGTGAGCAAACAAGAATTACTCTAGATTACAAAATTTAATTATAACTTTCATTTTATCAGGTCGACCAATTTCCTGGGCGATGCTGGCACCCTCAATAACCCCGAAAAGAAGCAACGATGGTCCAAATAATCCTGGACTTAGGCTATATAAATTCGATAAAAATACAGGCCAGGTGAGTTATAATGATTTCATGTTTTATGTTACATATTCACAGGGCGTTTTGAGGTTTATGTCATAATTTTCAGAGGTCAAAGTGTTGTTCCTTTTTAATTTTTAAAACGAACAAAAAACCTTATTAAAGCTAACGGGTTTCGAGATATCGGGTGTTGAGGTTATCAAAAAATATTACATATTATCTTTAAAAATGCTTGACATAAATTGTTAAAAGGTTAAATTGGGCAGGTTAATGTCTTGATTAATTAAACGTAAAAGGGCATTCATTTGGAATACAAATCTGTCAACGAGTGGCAGAGATAATGGGAGTCAGTGTCACTAAGAATTCCATAATTTCCACGTCACTTAATATTTTATAAATTGGAACGCAAAAGTCCTAATGTTATATTTAATAAAAAATGTATAAAAGACGGTTTATCGCAGAGTTGAATAAAAAAGTAGCTATGAAACAATTCATTTCGCAAGAAAATGTAGAAACTTTCTACAGTTCAGTTTTAATCATGTACAGTGTGACCATCTTAACAAAAAATAGATATGCATAATTTTTGTGAAATGAATAATTTTATATTTATTTGAATGTGATATTCTAAATTTGATGAATATGGATCAAGACACCCCTAACTCACATTTATACTCTAATATTAAAACTAAACTATTATGTCACTATTATATATCGGTTGTACCAACGAAAAAAAGTCAGCGTGGTTCTGACAGTTCAAGGTTGTTAAAAATGGAGAGCTACACAAAAGAACAATGCGTTTTCATTGTTGAACAATATTTTAAAAATAATGAAGGTTTGGTAGCTACAGTTCGCAATTTTCGTACAAAATATAACGGGAATAGTGATTTGACCTCATCAACTGTGAAGAGATTAATTGAAAAATGCAGACGAACTGGATCAATTAGTGACCCTAGACATTCTGGTTGTCCTTCAACAACTTGTTCAACTCAAAACATCGAAGCAGTTTATGAGAGTGTTGTCTAGAGTCCAGAAACATCAATTCGGCACCGTGGTCAAGAATTGGACATTTCGAGAAGCTCTCTACAGCGTATTCTCACGAAAGATTTGCATCTTCATGGTTACAGAGTTTAATTGAGTCAAGAACTAAAGCTTACTGATCACTCAAAACGAATAGAATTTGTTGAATGAATTATGCTACAAGAGCATGCTAATTTTTCGAACAAAATCATCTTTAGCGATGAGGTTCATTATTATCTTTGTTAATAGACAAAATTTTCGCATTTGGGGTCAGAAAATCTATGAGTGTTTGTTGAGAAACAAATGCATCCACAATATGTTACTATTTAGTACGAATTTTGGGCTGCAAGCATCATCGGACCATTCTTCTTCGAAAATGCGGAAGGTCGGACAAAAGCAGTTAATCCAGCCTTTGGTATCTAAATTGCAATAATATGGATGTAGACGTCATATAGTTCCAACAAGACGATGGTGCGTGACATTTAGCCCGAGAAACGTATCAATTACTGCATGAGACTTTCTGGTCGTGTAATTTCCCGTTTTGGTGATCAGAATTGGCCGCCCAAATCATGCGATTTAACGACGTTGGACTTTTTTCTTTGGGGTTTTTTGACGTTAAAAGTTTTTGCTAACAAGCTCACGACCACTCACGCCTCGAAGCGTTGTATAAGCGAAATTCAGCCACATTTATGCAAAACAGTCATGGAAAATGTCGACAAAAGAATGCGTATCTCCCAGTAAAGCCGTGGAGGCCATTTATTCGATATGACGTTCCATATATAACCATCTACCGTATTCTTTATGAATTAATAAAATATTTATAATTTATAATCACTACTATCAAAATTACTTCTTGCGTGAATTTTGGGACACAAAAATAGTTATTTTTTAAAATTATTTTAGAAACTAATAATAATATGGGTTATCAGGAAATATTTTTTGTAAGTCTCCAATTTTGATAGAAACGACAAAGACTATTTGATGACTTTTTTTATTTACAAAATTTATTCCCCTAATGGTTAGCCGTTCACGGAGGGATACGTTCAAGGGCATTCTGTATATGGGTACCTACAGAAATAATTGAAACATATACACGCGTATAATATTTAGTGACAGTGGAGTTTGTTTTATCGTATTGCTGTCTTTTCGTTGTTGGGAAAGAGAAATGGTGTTATGTATTTCCACAAATATATCGTTCAGACCATATTTTCATTATAAAAGTACACTGTTCTCCTACAGAACATCTCACTTATGATTATTGACGTTACCCTATATTTTCAATAAAACTAACTAAATTTGTCTCGTCGTAATCTAATTTCGTATTGATTGAATAGCTGAAAATGAGATAAAGAAAAACAAGATAAAAGAAACAAAGGGAACTTGTTGACTACATGCGGGCACGGTAAATTCCGTTGTAAAACTTTTTATGTGTTGCCAAAAAGCTTCTGCTTTATTAAACTTTAACTTATCGAACAGCAATAAATCCTTTAATGCAAAGTGTGAATAGAGGGAAAATGGGTAGAATATGTAAAATTTACCAATCTTTTGAATCGGAATAAACTTATTTTTTTTTGTTTTAATGTATTTTTTGGATTATAATCTACCCTCGTAAAATGAATAGTTAATAAAAATAAAGAAAAATATCATCATTAAAATTTTAAACGTACCTATGTCTGCGCGTTCACTAAGTTTCTTTATACAGGGTGTCTCACATTTAAATAGCAGGACTTCAGGAATCAGTAGAAGACCTCATTTTGAGTCTAAAAGTTCCTATATATATGGGTCCTAAAACNACCAAAAAAGAGCGCTTTTTTTGAAAATTTTATAACTTTTGAACAAGTAATCAAAAAAATCTGAAAATTTACCAGAAAGGATTTTTTGAGGGGTACTAAAAAATATAAAAAAATTAAGGAAATCGAAAATTTAAATTTTTTGAACCGTCCGATTTGGCGTGGAATGCCCCATATATAGTCGTGGAAATGAATGCAAAAAATTTAGAGGATGATAAAACTTAAGAGAAATAAGACGGTGTCGTCTTTTGATTTTAGTATCAAATTTTAGCCATATCTGTTCCAAATAAACAATGCATTCCATTGAAATTTGCTACAAGTATTTATAAGAGGATACGTCGGTATTGTTAGTTTTTTATTATCGGCCAGAGATCGCAATTGACTGCCCCAAAGTCAACTAACTTCTATTCGTTATTGTATGGGGTATCTAAAAATGAATGGACTTTAATTAAAGGGTAGTTTTCTTGGAAGAAATTCAACTGATTTGGTCCAATCTTGTTTCCTTAAACAATTGCAGGTCTACAAGAAAGATATATTTAATTTCTTTGAAGATTCATAACTTTAAAAGAAAGCAAAATTGTACCAATTTAAATTCATTTCCACAACACGCGAATTACTACAGGCTAGATGTTTTGGCTTCAATTGATACATCATTTTGTTATCTGAAATTAAGTAAGTTTTTATTATTAAAATAGTAAACTATTGAGTGCAATTTAGAAACTATTTTTGAAATTTCCATTTGGCTGATCCCCGAAGTATTGTCAGTACTAGAATTTTTTTAAATTAACATTTAGTTTAGAGCAGCTGTAGATGTGATTATCGTTTCCCTGTGACCCTCAGCAAGCTATGATACTGTCCAACCCTACTTGCATTCTACCATCATACCACCCCACTATTTTTAATCCAATAATATACCCTTAGGTAGGCGTTTCAGGGGCGCAAAATGTAGAAAAATCGATATAATTTCAAAGAAATAATTTTTGGACGTCGCCGAAGTTACCTGTGCGCTATTAGAAAATAGTGCTGATATAACTAAAACAAGACAATTTGGCACTTAAAAAGGTTATTGAAAGTGATGGTTTATATGTAATTAAAACGAAAAATAAATACGATCCTCACCTGAATTTAGTTTTACGTATTTACGTATATTTCATTGAAATTAAATAGTGTCACATGTTTAGAGAGGTAGATTTAAAAATGTATTTTGTTAGTTTTTGCGTTTGAAAATAATAGCCAGGTGTCATAACATACACTGTGTCCCAAAATGATGTAACAAAAATTTTTTTTCACTAAAAAATCGCTGAAAGAAATCAATTAGTACATAAAGATTGTCCCTTTTCTGCATATATTTTCTATTTTTTTGAGCCATGTTTGACAGACCTATAACATTACTGACATTTTTTTTAACAGGACGCTCGCTCTATATTTAGTATAAATAGATAGTCCTTCTAAAGACTAATTCAGCGATATAAGGTTATACCTAATTTTTTTGTCATAGTGGTCAAAAAAATGTCTTTTATGTCGAACTGACGACTATTTCAAACAATCATGTACTTTAAAAAATGTACCTATTCTTTATTAATCTTTTTCTACTTTCTTTAAAGCTTTTTTTTCTCAAAAAAAAAAAACACATCATTAAACACATAAAATTCACCTGAGTATCTTAGGTATAACGTGAATCGTTTTAGTTCCAATCCATTCGTTGTTAAATTATTCTGAAGAATGGTTGCCCGTTTAAACGAAAAACAAGGAATTGAAATTTTAATTATGGTTGGATGCGGAGATAAAATCCGTCTTCAACGGGAGGTATGTGACTTATTTCACCATAAGAATCCAGACCAGAGAATTAGTCGGACTACAATAAGTAAAGTATCCAAAAAACGGTAAGCGGAAATGATCGTTAAAATGTGATGCTCGCCGTTACTGAGAATCATCACTCATCCATTAGTCTCAGCCAGACTTCTCGAAGTCTTCAGTTCACAGATCTCTGAAGTCTCAAAGGTGGCATCCTTACAAAGTTAACGTCTTACAAGAACTATGGGCAAATGACACGGACAGAAGATTACAGTTTTCCGAAGAAATTTGAAATTTATTTGAAAAGCAACTTAACTTTAAAAAAACGCATGACGTGTTACGTTGATTTTGAATAAAAACAGTTATCAATTTTTTTTGTTACCCTGGCATCACTCAGCGGTTGCTTTTGGGCGTGGGAGGTAGTTTTATTATGGTTACTAATTGGGGTTGAGGCGCCAAGTAATTTTATTTAAATGAATATCTTGTAAAGCCCAGGGAAGACATAAAATTACTAAAATTATTTTCCCTGTATAAGTGATCCAGCAAATAAGAATGCAGAAAAAAAACAATTAAGAGTAAATAATACAAGATATATTTTCAATATAAAAGTTATAAGAATGAGGTAGTAGAAAATATATGTATAGTATTTTCTGATGAATACACAAACGCGAATAAAAAAAAAACAACTTAAGTAAAACCTGGCTCTTGCAAGAGGTAAGCAGACTAGGAGCGTGGAGGTGTATAATAACAAGAAAAAAAGGAACTCACACTCCGAGTCTACGAACAAATAATACATAAATATATCAACGATCAACATAAAAACAAAAATGTGATATATCAGATCTGAACTTTGTGTAGATCATTTCTCGTTGCCTGCGGTATAAAATTCACCACGCGATAATGAAATATGTAACCTTAGTAATGGACAAACACTTCAAAATAAGAGATATATGGCATTTAAAAATAAAAACAGTATTTTAACTGAGCTAGGTACGTAATAGGGTACTTATCGAGGTCCTCGGCCTGGCTTCCTGGAGAATCCTGCCTGCCTGGTACTCGAATGCTTCCCGTGACGTCAGATTCACAATTGTGGCGTCGGTAAAAAGCAATTCCGGGTTTAATCTCAAAATGTCGGCGATAAACAAAATTGTTCCTCGATTAACAAAGGAAATGCCAGAGAACAAAACGCCTGCACGAGAGAGAAAAACTTATGTAGCTAATATTAACAATAATTCAGAAGATGAAGCCAGTAAAATGTGTACAAAACAAAAAAGTTACGAATCTTCCACACAGGATCCTTATTGTAGAAAGGCGTTTTTCCTTTAACACCAAAGAATGTGCATTAAACAAAATCCGCCCATAGCGAAACCAAATGTAACTGCAACTACTACCATAAGTTACATTTTCATAGTTTGAATCAATGTAGATGCCCTTTTTGTGGGTAGAATTTAAAAGAATTGATCAACTACATGTGCACACCTTGGTAAACTTCTAACATTCAATTCTACAATTTCTCTCTCTCCTCATGCGTAAATTTAAGTTGAACAAAAACTATGCCGATAAGACAACTACAACTTAAAACCGACTTTTAAATCTACGTATCAGACGAAGTAACTTTTTGCTTAAACGGAACCCTGAACAGGCAAAATACTAGGTTTTGGAGCCCAGAAAATCCGCATTGGATGCAAGAAAAACATACACAACGGCCGGAAAAAGTGAAAGTTTGGGCTGGAACAGTAGGAAATCGCATAATGGGAACTTATTTTTTTGAGAGCAATTTGACAGGCTACATTTATTTGGATTTTTTGCATTTTCAGCTAATTCCAGTCCTGGAATTAATTTTTCCTAATCCTAATGAGCACGATAGGCCTGCTGGTAATGTCTGGTTTCATCAAGATGGTGCTACTTCACATTTTCGCCTCGACCGACGTAAGAAATTATCTTAATGAAGTTTTCCCAAATCGATGAATATGCGAAAGAGGGTCGCTTGAATGGCCAATACGCTCCCCTGACTTAACCCCACTAGATTTTTGTTTGTGGGGTTATCTAAAAAGCAAAGAATATGTGAACAGACCAAACACAACCGAAGGATTGAAAAATCATATCAATGAAGAAATTCGAAATATAACAACAAATGTTATTCAAAATGTATTTGATAAATTTGAACACCGAATTGGGCAATGCGCAATGGTTAAAGGGGACCACTTTGAATATTTGCAGTAATAAAACAAAAATTATTGTTTTCATTTAATTCCTCCATTTTTCACAACTATGACAAAAGAGTAGGTATAACCTTATATCGCTGAAATCGTCTTTAGAGGGGCGTTTATATTATAAATTAAAGAGTGTCCTATTCAAAAAATGTAATGTTATAGGTATGTCAAACATGGCTATAAAAAAATTGAAAATATTGCAGAAAAGTGACAATTTTTATTTACTCACTAATTGACCTGTTTCAGCGATTTTTTTAAATTTTAACTGAAAAAAAATTAATTTTGTTCCATCATTTTGGGATACAGTGTATAATCTCTGTTTTTCAGTAAACCCTAAATAATTAAGTTATTACTTAAATGTTTAAAATCTTTTGTCGTTATAGAAAAAATAATTTTGTGAATTATTGTGAACGGTGCCCTTAAGTAACGGATCGCTGATAATGAACACCGTATGTAGATTTAGTAATTTATATTGATTAGGCAAAAATAGGTAGTTTCATAGAACAACCCTTGATTAATTCTTTAGAGCAAAGGTTTGTTTAATTAATTTTAAACTCTTCACATGCGGCAAGGTACCCAAATAAATAAAGAATAAATACGGTATGTTCCCAAGTAAACAGGACTTTTCAAAAATAGGTATTTCTAGTTAGGCTTTCTATTGACAATTACAGATCCTTCATTGATGCACTATCAAAATTTCATTACATTTGAACGAATAGAAGCGGAGTTATTGCGTCTGAAGTGAAGTATGTATTATATGTATATTAAGTTGTTTTAAATTTGGTAAAACTTTCACCGAAACGTTTCAATTGTTGAACTGATTTTATGGTGATGATTGTTTATCCCGTGGCTGAGTTCATGAGTGGTATACGCGGTTTAAAAACGGTCGTGAGAACATAAATGATGAGCAACATATTGACCAGCGGAAATCCGTGTTCACCGCAGATTCCAACAAAACTGTGCATAAATTCATCAATGAACAGCCAAAGTCTTCATTGAAATTCAGGGAATTGGAATTGAGCATCTCAAAAACATAAATTTATCGCATTTTAGGAGAACATTTGTGCTACCGAAAAGTGTGTGCATGGTTTGTTCCGCACAAGTTGACTGACGATCAAAAATTGCTAGAAATTCAACGAAGGACATCATCGAGGAAGCCAAAAACTTCTTTCACAACATTGTGAGTGGTAATGAAATGTAGTTTTTTTAATATGATCCGGAAACCAAGCGCCAAAGTGAGGAGTGGAAAGGTCAGACGAGCCAAAACCCAAAAAAAGCTCGTTTGGAGAAGTCAAAAGTAAAGACAATGTTGATTTGCTTTTACGATTCCACAAACAGTTCATTCCACCTGGGCAAACCGTTAATGCACAATTCTATCTTGGAGTTTTGAAGCGCGTATTCGGCCAGAATATCGCACAGAAGGAAGTTGACGTTTGTTGCGTCACAATGGACCATCTCATCGATCGACACATTACCGCTTTTTAACTGTAAACCAACCACCTTATTCGCTTGATTTGACACTATCTGACTTTTACCTTTTCAGAAAAATGCATTTGTTGATGAAAGGAAAGCGTTTTGTGGACGTAGAAGCCACCCAAAGGACCGACATCCTAAAGGACATTCTGGCCAATGATCATAAACACTCATTCGACATGCTTTTTGGACCGTGTACTATTTGAATATAATAAATCGGTTTTACCAAAAAAGTCATGTCTAACTTTGGAACACAACTTGTAGTATGCATTTTATAGTTTATTTGAAATAATAACAAAATGTCGGGTATACACTGTATGGTATACAGTATATACATAAAACTGTATGGTTTTAAAAGACATCACATTTAAAATGCTTACGAGTAATGAGATTATAGTTTTGACTGAAATGTACATAATTAAATGTTTTATTTTTTCTCATTTGTATGTTTTAGACACAAATTATGTCACATTTTGTCATAAATATTCTGTTATGTCCCATGACTTCATAAACGATTTTGATTTTTTGATATTTCACATATATGTATGTATGCAGGATAATTCTGATAATTTATTATTTGTGACGCTTATATTGATTTGTATGTATAACCGTTTTACCGATGATTTATCCTCCACCTGTGTTCTGCATTATACAATTCAAACTGTTTAATAGCATGTATTTTAAAATGAAACTATAACGCAGCTCACATATTGTTAATATTGATCTCGGGATTCCGGTATCGTATGGAGAGACGTCGAGTATTCTGTATTATTCAAGATGAAGTCTTTGGCGGATTTGTTTCTGATACGTTCAAGTCCATTCCTATTTAGAAACAGGTATACTAGGGATTCTGACACAGGTAGTCTTTCGCTTTTCTGCTTAACTTCCGGTTTCTTTATGCATCTTTTACAGATTGGAAAGATACCTCACAATAATAAAGTATTCTTATCTCTCCGAATCGAATCCCAGTGCAACCTGAATATTTATGTACTGGTATTATTAAAAACACATTCGGTTTTAGTATCCTTCTCAGGGAATAAAGCGCCTTACGGAGGTTTCCTTTTCACGCCCCTACGCCTCTACTCAAAGTATATCACAGTGAAATGACGTATTAAAATTCCTTTTCAGTTTACGTTCTACAAAAGTTTATTAACATATTTATTGCGTAACTTCCTGCCCTTCCTGACAAAATATTCGTCTTCTTGAATAGCTACTTTGCTTTTTAATATTAAATAGCTATTATATATTAATAATTAAAATCTCTTGCGCGTTCACAGCCAATTCCTATATTTTGATTAATAAAAAATGTTACATACACGTGTGTTTCAAACACGCTGTACAAACATATTATACATGTTAATATAAATATATATGTAATTTTATGATTAGTAGGTTAAATACATGGTAGTAGAAATTAGTAAATCATTTATAATAAATTTATATAATAGCGTGTCCAGAGAATGGTTTATTATCTTTCAAGTTGGGTAAGATTCGAAAAAATAGTCACAACTTCATATAATTTTTTTCGCTCTATACAGGGTGATTCATTAACAATGGGAAAGTCGAAAGCTGAAGATACTACACGTGAAATTGGTGACGCAAACATGCCTTATCCGAAAGTTGATAGTTTCGGAAATACAGGGTGTTGAAAGTTAAAATTTTAAATCGTTTTTTGTTGCGATTATTCTGAAAATATGTAGGTTAGGAACTTTGTGAAACTATATTTTTTTAGGCGACGAATAAGATGCGTGTTGTAATTTCAGCATTGCTCATAGAGGGCGCCACTTACGACCAATTTTACCGAAAATTTAGTTAATAACTTTTTACCCTGTATATTTAACATGAAACTTGATTCAAAACCTGAATGAGCTATCATTTTTCCATTAATTATGTCCTCTTGTTTCATTTCGGTATCTCGATCCGTTTTCGAGAAAAATCGATTTAACCAACACTATGTTTTGATAATATGAGAAATTAAAAGCGAAACAAACCTAGTGTTTCTTCGTATTATTACAACAATTAACAATAAAACAAATATTGGGATTGCGTCTGACTTCGTTGGCAGCGATTTGTATTATTTGCCACAACTCTTCATACGAGCCAATAGATTCTTTGTATGTAGATTACAATTAAATTATTTTCTGAGACAATGTTACTCAGTTTACTAAGTTAGTAAGCAATATTTATTCGGTTGTTATTCGGCTAGACGTGCTTACTTTTTAGACTTTACGTAGACCTACCAAAAAAATCCCCGCAAGTCCCCACTTTTAAAAAATACTCAAACATTAGCACAAAAGAACATACAAAAAAATTGCGTGCTACAACTTGCTCATTTGAAAGTTGTTGAGTCAGTTTCAATTGTCTGCAAGGACGCATTAAACACTGATTATACGATAGCATCATAGATGTATTCATGTAGGTACGTTTTATATATATGTTTTTATTAATTGCAGTTCCTGACACCTACTTCAGTGTTTAAAAAGTACAAAATGTTAACACGAAGAGAACTTTTTGAGATTTTGCGACAAAAATCCGGAGAAAACCGCAGCATTCAGTCTGGACATTTATTTACGTATTTAGTGCGGCATTATAAACTGGAAGAGAATATTGACGAACAGCAGCGTCTTCAAAAGGAGTGTAGTCGTTTTTGCAGCAAAGTTTTTGAAAAACTTGATAAATGCTCGAGAATTATTGATCGCTTTTTAGTCAAAAATTCCGATTGGCTGAACAGAGCTTTTGTTTTTACAAAAGAATATAAAAACACCTTATCCGATTCAGAAGAAGAGCCACAACCAAGTACATCTTCTGGTCGCCCAAAACAACCGTTTTCTCAAATAGATGACAGAGCGAAGCGAAAAAGGGCAGGAGCTTTAGCTACTACATACGAAGCGGAGGAATTAAGTTATGCTGCGAAGAAAGGTCTTAAGGACAAAGGCCAGCACTCGGCCTATAAACTAATTTCTGAAGCCGTATTTACGACCCCTACTCGTGCCGAAAGAATAAGGTCATCTTAGGACCAAAAGAAGCAACAAAAAAATGTGGTTCCATTCAGTGATGATGAAGCAGTATCGCTCGTTATAGAAGCAAAACTGTCTAAACATCAGTATTTAGTGATGAGACAAGAGGAAAGGAAAAGAAACGCTTATATCTACCCTTCATACCATAAGATTCTGGCAGCCAAGGAAAGATGTTATCCTTCTAAAGAAGCGCTAATAATTTCGGAAACTTTGGCAGAAGTTAGATTACAAGCTCTTTTGGATCACACTACATCACGTTTGCTCCAAGTACAAACAGAAGTTATATCAAGATTGAGCGAAGAACAAATAAAAAACCTAACATTGTTGGTGAAGTGGGGCTGCGACGGTAGTACTGGGCATTCACAGTATAAACAAAAATATGCAGAGGTCGGCTTAGGTGATGGAGATTTATTTTTAACGTCTTTGGTACCTATTCAATTATACTGCCAGCAATCAGATCAAGAAAAAATAATTGTATGGCAAAATCCTAGAGCATCGTCTACCAGATTTTGTAGGCCTATTCGCTTTCAGTTCCAGAAGGAAACTAAAGAACTCTCTGTGGCGGAAATGCAGTATATTGAACGTCAAATTGAGGAACTAGTGCCGACCAAAGAGAAACTTAATAATCATGATATTTTAGTAAAGCATATATGTATTATGTCTATGATAAATGGAAAGATCTGTAATGCTCTCACAGACACACGTTCGGCTCAAACTTGCTATATTTGTAAAACTACTCCCGTTCAAATGAATGACATCGACAAAATACTTCAAACTCAGGTTGATGAACAATCATTTCGATTTGGTTTGTCCACGCTACATGCCTGGATTCGATGCTTCGAATGTCTGCTACATGTTTCTTACGGACTAGATATAAAAAAGTGGCAGATTCGAGGAGAAAATAAAGCAATTTTTACAGAAAGGAAAAGAAAATTGCAAGAAGAATTTAGAAATAAGATGGGGCTTTTGGTAGACTTTCCGAAACCTGGAGGCAGTGGAACGTCAAATGACGGGAACATAGCCAGACGTTTTTTTAAAGATCCAGCTCAATCCTCTTCAATAACTGGCATAGACGAAGATATAATTAGAAGATTTGCCGTCATCTTATCTACCATATCTTCTGGTTATGAAGTAGATTACGAAGCTTTCGACGTCTATGCTGTGCAAACAGCTAGACTGTTACTACATACCTACGAGCGTACACAAAATATTGCTTCATGGGTCAGCAATAATAAAATCTGCACTATTACCGATCGGACTGCTATCGGAAGAAGCTCAGGAATCACGCAATAAGGATTTAAAAAAATTCAGAGAATTTCATACCAGAAAAAACTCTAGAACGTCGTGTAATGAGGACTTATTGAAGAGACTGTTGCTTTCTTCAGATCCACTTATTTCTTCGATAAGAAAACTTCCAAAAAAAAAAGTTGTCTACTTTTAATTCGGAGGTTATTAGCCTTTTGAAGGAACCTGAGGTCAAAGAAGCTTTTACGATGAAAAAAGGTGATGATGAAAGTGAGACCTCAATCTCCTCATTTGTTATGGATTCATCGAATGAATCAATGACAGATGAGGAGAGTGGCACAGATAGTGACTAAAAACATGATTTGTATGTAACTAATAATCAATACATGTCTATATTTAAATAAATGTTCATATATGTGTATATAAAAATAAGTGTCATTTATTGCCATCCCCTCTTCCTCTAAAAATTATCTCCTCTGGCACATATTTTTTTAACTATTTTTTTCCATGATTCCTGGGTGCTCATATAACATTTTAGAGGAAAAAAATAATTAGTTCCGTTTTAAGCGAATTTCGGACCACTGTGCACGAGCCAATAGATTCTTTGTAAACTATATCTTTCATTCGAGACCAAATAGAAAAATCAAGAGGATTGAAGTCCGGACTTCTGGATGGCCAAGCAAAAATGCTTATATCGCCACTCCAGCGATTTGGAAAAACTAAATATGCACACAGTGGCCACGAAAAATGCGGTGGAGCTCCGTCGTGAATACCACATGTCTCTTAAATAAAGTGGAACTTCTTCAAGCTGTGGAAGCATTTTTACTTGGCCACCCAGAAGTCCCGACTTCAATCCTTTTCATTTTTTTATTTGGCAGAATCTATTGGTTCGTGTGAAGAGTTGTGGCAAAAAATACAAATCGCTGCCAACGAAGTCAAACGCAATCCCAATATGTTGTTTCAAGATCTCTCAGAAAACGTTGTGTAAAGTGTGTAAGTGTCAACGGTGGATTCGTTGAACACTGACTTTAAATCATTATTACGAATTTCATTTGTTTTATTGTTAATTGTTGTAATAACACGAAGAAACACTTGGTTTGTTTCGCTTTTAATTTCTCATATTATCAAAACATATTGTTCGTTAAATCGATTTTTCTCGAAAACGGATCGAGATACCGAAATGAAACAAGAGTACACAATTAATGAAAAAATGATTGCTCTTTCAGGTTTTGAATCAAGTTTCATGCTAGACATACAGGGTAAAAAGTTATTAACTAAATTTTCGGTAAAATTGGTCGTAAGTTGCGCCCTCTATGAGCAATGCTGAAATTACAACATGCATCTTATTCGTCGCCTAAAATAATATAGTTTCACAAATTTTTAAGTTCGTAACCTACATAATAATCGCAAAGAAACGATTTAAAATTTTAACTTTCAACACCCTGTATTTCCGAAACTTTCAACTTTCGGATAAGGTATGTTTGCGCCAATGGTCACCATTTCACGTGTAGTATCTTCAGCTTTCGATTTTCCCATTGTTAATTAATCACCCTGCATGTACTTTATATCAAAAAAGTAGGTATACGGAATTTGTTAATAAAACACAATATATTCAATTAATAATCAAAATTTATTTTCAAAATAGGCTCCATTTAAAGCAACACACTTTTTCCAGCGAACCCAGACGTCAAAATATTTTTAAACGCATATTACGGTATGGACTTCAACTCCTTCAGCGATTTTTGTTTTATGGCTTCTATCGGCTCAAAACGTATTCCACGAAGTGGTAATCTAAGTTTGAGAAAGAGGAAAAAGTCAGCAATGGCCATATCCGGCGAATACGGTGGCTGCTCGATGACATTCGTTGAGTTTTTGGTCAAAAATTCATTCACAATGACCGCTTTGTGTGACGGCACATTATCGTGGCGCAAAATCCAAGAACTGTTCGTCCATAAATCTGGTCTTTTGCGGCGGCTACTCTCTCCCAAATACCTCATAACGCCCAAATAATATTCTTTGTTGGCTATTTTTCATCCGGAAGGAATTCTGTGCGGACCACACCAGGACCGCAACAGTCAACATGATTTCGATTTTTGATTGACTTGTGTTTTTTTTTAGTTTTGGCTCATTAGAAAGTCGCCATTTCGAAGCTTGTTGGCTAGTTTGCATGCCAAACTCGGCGTAAACCGATATCTCTCAGCAAATTCCAAGAATTATTCTTCCATAAATCTGGACCTTTGCAGGGGATACTCTTTCTCAAACGTCTCATAACGCCCAGATAATTCAGTTTTATAGAAAACTCAAGCATACAAATGGTACAAAACATTCAAACATGGTCAAAAAATGGTTGATGATTTGCCTCGTCTTTCAACATCTTTGACTGGAGAAATCATAGATAAAGTGAAGGAAATTGTGCTAGCAAATCGTCATTACAGTTTGAGAGAGCTGGTATATCAACTAAACATATCTAACGAATCGATTCGCACAATTTTAGTTGATGTGTTGGGTATGAAACGCGTGGAAGTACTGGTTCCAAATCAGCTGATTTTTTTTTTATAAAGAGCATCGCAAACATGCTTGAATGAGCTAATTAGGACTTTACATTTATACAGCGCATGATAACAGACATGCAAACGAGTCAATAAGCTTCGGAACGGCGATTTTCTAATAAGCCAAAACCAAAAAAAAAAAATAATACACGACAAAGTCTATCAAAAATCAGTCGTGTTGACTGTTTTCTTTGACTATCCTGGTGTTATCCACACAGAATTCCTTTCGGATGGGAATTAGGCAACAAAGAATATTATCTGGGCGTTATGAGGTGTTTGGGAGAGAGTAACCGCTGCAAAAGACCTGATTTATGGACGGACAGTTCTTGGATTTTGCACCACGATAATGCGCCATCAAGCAAAGCGATAATAATTGTAAATGAATATTTGACCAAAAATTCAACGAATGTCATCGAGCAGTCACCGTATTCACCGGTTATGGCCCCTGCAGACTTTTTCCTGTTTCCCAAACTCAAATTACCACTTTATGGAACACGCTTCGAGTAGATAAAAGCTATAAAACAACAATCGATGAAGGGGTTGAAGTCCATACAGGAATATAGGTTTAAAAAGCGCTTTGATCGTTGGAAAGAGTGTATTGCTTTAAATGGACCTTATTTGGATAGAAACACAATTTTTGATTATTAATTGAATATATTGTGTTTTATTAACAAATCCCGGACACTTTTTTAACAGAATGTATTTCATATAAAATGTTAGAGTTTAAGGATCCTGTGTTGCCGTCGACCTCCCATTCGGAACAAACAAATTTCACATTCAAGTCAGCGGTCATAAGTGTATTTTTTTTAATTTGATTTTTTATTCCTAGTTTTCTCCTAAGAAAACTATCAGTTACATGTTCTACACAGTAAAATGTGCCCCCAAGTGTTGGTTAAATATACCCTCATAATGATTTAAGGAGCAATACAAGGATAGTTCGTTAAAGTTATGACCCGTGGCGAACCGTAAGTTAACTTGCATGCCATTTGTTTTATGTCAATTTCCGCGGGGACACGCCACAACTCACTAACTTTAAAAACTGAACTAGGAAACTTGTGGTTTTGTACTTGAATTTCTTTGTTATTTTTTACAAGCCACAACTATATATGGCAAAATAAATTTTTATTAGTCTTTTCACGTTCTCGTGACTGCATTAATCAAATAAAATAAACAAAAAAAACATTATTCATAGTACACAGTTGCGCGCTTAAGAACCAGCACAGCATGTAACTTAAGTTAATATGTAAATTCAACCGAAACATTATTTTAACATCGAACTAAATTATTTCACATTATTCACGTTATTATTATGAAATAAATTGATTATCAATATTATTTAAGAATAAGGTGTTTTACAGCGTGGTAAAAAAGTTCTGCATAAAATTCATATTTTCGTTAAACAAGTTTTTCCCGTCGATTTTTATTTGATCCAGGGCACCTTGTTATGTGGAAAAATCCACGTACAGCAGCGATGACATAATTTTTTTTTAAATGACAACGCATATTTTTTTCATTCGAAATTGATGACAGTGATAATCATCTAAACTACGGTGTGACAATTTCGATGTCGTACATAACAATTTTTTTTTAGAAAAATGCACCTTAAGTTCTTATAAGTGATAATTGTCTACTTACACTATTAATGGCTCCGAAAAGTTGACAAAATTACATTTCAAACGAGTAAAATTACACTAATGTTTGTATAAGTCTAGCGAAATTGTTCGAATTGCCCACCCTGTACCATTTGGCATTGTCCTAAGCGTGTGTAAACGCCGTCTACACTTCGTTCAAGCATTCCCGGGTCGATTTGATTTATTTCAAAACGAATACGGTTTTTAAGTTCTTCCAAATCACCTGGTCTGTTTGTGTACACACGCGATTTCAAATAGCCCCACAAAAAAAAGTCTAGAGGTGTTAAATCAGGCGAACGCGGAGGCCACTCGATTGTTCCGCGTCGCCCGATCCACCGGCCAGTAAACGTGTTATTCAAGTACTCCCGTACTTGCACTCCATAATGGGGCGGTGCACCATCCTGCTGAAACCAAATTCTTTCCTCAGGAATATCAGGATCCTCGTTGTTCGGGAATAACTCTGCTAAGCTTGGGACCAAATCGAACCGCAGGAAATCCAAATAGCGAGCAGCAGTTAAATTTTCCTCGAAAAAATACGGGCCTAAAATACGACGCCCTATTATTCCCGCCCAAACGTTCACCTTTCGGGGGTGCTGATGATCTACTTCTTGCACCCAGTGCGGGTTTTCCTGAGACCAATACCGGCAGTTATGTCGATGCACCGA
>NW_019416238.1:1369611-1431720 GCF_000390285.2 Anoplophora glabripennis
TATTATTATTAAAAGATAAATAAATAAAAATTTAAAAACCTAAACTGGATATTGTTTAAGTTCAGACAAATGCAGTGCGTTTACCCTTCCAAGTATTGTTTGTTGGGTTTGCAATATGATTTTTTTTATTGTATTGTTATCGATCAAAGCACTGCAAATCTAATTACATAGATGTTGAATGATAATTTTATAATAGATACGTCAAAAACATCTCATTCTCATGACTAATAAACGCACTTCGTTTTCGTCAGAGAGGAATTGCCCATTGACATTTCAAATTAGTTAGAGACTTCCTTACTCTTATTGTGATGTTCTACTCCAGTGACTAAAATGAACATCTGGCTTTTAATTATCAGCAACTTTTATGCAAATTTAAATTTCGCTGGAAGACTTCATTAATTAATCAAGAACAATGGAGTACCTGGAGCGCAGTATGAATATTTCAACCACAGGTATAGAGGTTTTATTTACATTTGCAACTCGGCTAGATTTCATTTAAAAATTAAAATAATGCTCTGTCATGTCAGCCAGTACCATCTATTGCATTAAAACGTCCTGAAAACGTTGAATACGTATACAATTCAATACATATTTATAACTTGTATATATATTGTTATGTAATAAATGTGTATTATAATATGATCTTATGTGTATGTATTCCTTCGAATAGCTCAGAATAACAACAGGAACAATCACTTACCTTCAATGCTAAGATGTGGGCGCCGGTCTCAGAGAAAGTTTCGAGATTTCAAACTTCTTTCGGCTAAGTCAAGTATTCCAAAAAATTTAACTCCGGGGAGTTAAAAAAATTTGACTAATTTGGAGAATAAAAAAAATTCAACAGTTAAAAAAACCAGTGAAGACACAATGTGTCCTGTATTTTCTATTGCATGAAATCTCTTTCTCTACAGGGGCGGTTCTTTAGACCGGTGACCTATTTTATACATATTTCAAATAACTTCAGTTGACTTTATTTTAATTTTGATAATGCCAAATAAAATTCGCACTTGATTTTCAAAAACAATTCTATTGAATTAAATTGATTTTCTTTCTAACATAAAAAAGCTTACCTACGTAGCCTGCACCAATTTCCTAACTACTTATAAATAATGATAATGAAATGAGAAATATTCACAGAAATAGATGGAAATCGGTATTATATACAGTTTCTATTTACCTTGTTTTATTTACTATGTTTTTGTCACGGACCTTTGCACTAGTTTGCTCCGGAAAATGCAGGGCTGCGACTGTTGTTATACAGTTGATGGCACCGTATCCTTCCAATCGCCAGCTCCTCACAAATAGGTCTTGTATAAATTTTAACTTCTTGTTTGGGTTCTCCAAAAAGAGACACTACCCGCTGAGGACAGTTGTAATATAGTAAATGTATGAAATTTACTTTTTTTCCTGTAATGTTTTTATATCTTCTCTATGTGCGTCTTCAAAATTTCTGTGTTTTCCGGCTTTATATTACGTTTTATCAGTTTTTACCCAAAAGTTTGTGATGCAAAATTTTTTAACAATTTCAAAATCAACTAACTTTTTGTTTCCCGGTCCGTTTCCTAGTGACCGCACTCGCGTATGTATGTTTTAAATTTTCACTGCACTCTTCTTATAATGCTATTGACAATAATTTTTAGAACTAATGAAAATCAGTTTAATTTTTGTTATAACTAATTACTATTTTGTTAAATTTTCTTAATTCCTGTTTACTTTAAATTTTGATTTCATGTGTTGATTTTTATTTAATTTATTGTCAAATTCCTTCTCCTTTCAATTGAACCCCTTTCACGTAGGCAACTTACAATGACATTGTACCTTGACGTCTGTCATTGTTGAATCTATTCTTTCATTATCTCAAATTTATTTTGTTCACTTGTTCCAAAAATGCATGCCGTTTATGATAGATTTCTACATTCGTTTCATTTTTCCTTCTTGTCATCAACAGATACACTAAAGTGTTAAAAATTTATATGTAGGTACATTATATCCCCTGTAAGAAGCTGAAAGCCATAATAGATCACTTAAAGTCGGAACAGTAAGTAAGTAAGTATTTAGGATGGCGTTGGCGGATTTCCAAAATTCTTTACATATTTTTTTTATTATACCAGAAATGAGTTTCACAACGAAATAATAATGTTTTCTATTAGTCCACCTTCATTTGGTATGCACTCTTTAATTCGTCTCCTCTTATTTTCAATAACTGTCCTCAACTGATGTGGTGTTATATAAAATGATGGTGGACTAATAGAAAACTAGTACCTAATAAAAAATATATAATTTACTTGTCTTATTGTGAGCACCCTGTATGAGTGAAAACAATGAAATTGCATGGATAGCTTCGGTTAATAAAATTATGAAAAATATCTTGAAAATATTTTCCACTGTTAATAGCACACTGCAATAAGTGAAATTTTGCACCTATTTTGTGAACACCCTCTAAAAGCTATAATAATGAAACTTTATATTTAATGTTTTGAGGTGTGATCAAATCGAAAATGCTTTCAATTTCTTTTTTAAAAAAATGCCTAATATGTTTTTCAATGTTTGAGAGTCTTTTCTTAATGATAGTAGGCCGCAGAAAAGATCATAATATCAAAAAGTAGGCCTTTCTGAGTACTACCAGATAAAAAAAAGAAGTTTGGAAATCCGACTCTAAGTGAAACACACTGTATATAGATATATTTTTTTGTTTTTCCGTATAGGTATATTAATATAAGATACTGATTCATTAAGACTCCGCATTTCCTACAAGTAACAAAAGTGCTTGGATTTTGCATGAATTAGTTTTAATTCAACGTGCGCGACTAACTTTTCGATTTCAGATAATTTTTTCTTATGTTTATGATTATGTTTATGAATCCAACTCTAGAAATCAACTGAACTCCAAAAACATCTCCAATAATGAACATAGAGCCAACCACAAGACAAAAATATCTAAATTTTCACCCATGTTTCCAATCCAAAATTCAAAACAACCATCCAATTTAGGACACAAGACCAAGCTGCATTATACAGGATGGTTCACAACTTATCCAAAAAAAAAAATAATTGGGAATAGATGCATCATGAAAAACGGAGTAAATATTGTAAAAAAAATTTTGTAAAATCGTTATGGTTTCCAAGAAAAAATTTTTGAAGTTGTACTACTCTCCACCGTTACATCGTTGGACAACTTTAGTCTCTAGAGTCATTCGCGTTGTGTGCTTTACGCAATGCGCGTGGATAGCCACGTGGCCCCAGAGACTCCGAATACTGAAATCCGATTTTACCATTAGTATTAACATCATTGCGATAGTATTTACATTTATTTAATTTTTTAGTAGTTAGTGTCAAAAATGGCTTAAGTGTATAGCAATTCGGGGTTGATGGATATCGGTTTAGTTTATGGTGAAGCAAGACAATATTTATGTTATGGTTAAGCAGTTGTGATTATGGTGAAGTAAGACAACATTTGTGTTATTCCGTAGAAACTGTGTAAGACGGGTCCAAATGTGTTTACATGTTGGTGGACAACATTTTGAACAGTTGTTGTAACAGCGGGTATGTCACATTATTTTATTACGTAAAATCACAAATTAATTTAATTAATTAATAATAACATTAGCGGCAAAAACAGTTGAATTTGCTTATATAAAATAGGTGTTATAAAATTCTATTTATTTCTTTCATTGCGAAAGTCTTTCTAGTTTTTGTCCGTTTTTTATTACAATTCGCGTTATGTAAAATCAGGTTTTACATTGGACCAAGTGCCGTGCAATAGTGTATTTTTAAATCATTTTCGAACTGCCCTTTTCGATTTTTTTTTTACAAAATTGTATTTGTAAGAGTCCCCTGTGCATCCAAAATAATAGTGCTTCATTAAATTCGTTTAAGGCGCTTTAAAGTTTACTTATCTACACATGTTTAAATATATAATATTTTCAGTATGTAGTTTCAAAAATTTTCTGAGTAATTACAGTACATTCGATGTATTTTTGTATGACACTGTTTTAACTCGGCATATTTTTTCTCCAATGTGGCATAAAATAATTTTATATTCTGTCTTAATTCTTTGAAAAATAATGTTGAGGGCAATTAGTTAAACGAGAACTTCTTAGTTATGAGTAGCACAGCACCAGGAAAGAAACTGCCTTCCTGACGCGTGATTTATGAACCATTATGAAGTTGAATTGTGACAAGTGCTAACAAGTTGTGTGCGTGATACGAATTAAATTAGGTGAATAATAATAACTTCGTTAGACTTTTAATGTTCATAATCACAATGAACTTTACTTGCGGTTTAAATTCCTAGAGCAGTATTATTAATCCTTTGCCTCATTCTATAAACAGAAATTTGTCGATTGAAGTCAACTGCAGAGTGTGCGGTCACTTTGCTAAATATTTGCCAAATGTAAAAAAAAATGTATGGACGGCTGGATTGTCGAGAATGCGAATACAAATATAGATTTGGGGAGAACACCTATTTAGCAAATAAACAAATGCCGCATCATGTGGATGATGCACATTCTGAATCTTATCTTCGTTGCCAAATAATCGTCAAATCTACACAAACGGCACAATCTTTAAACTATTCAATGTATTATTCAGTGTGTGACTGTTTGTTCAGGTATATAAAAACACAAAATAAAACGAATCTGCTCGACTGTAGGAACACTACTGAAAACACTTAAGTAAGCGGTTGAAATGCGGCCAGTTGTTAAGTACCTATACATCGAATGTAGAAAGTTTGGGAACATTTGAGTACTTATATAATTTTCTACGTTCATATTTTAGAGTTTGTACAGACTGGTTCATTTTCGATGGGAATTAAGGTTATCTCGGAAACTACTAAATATAATATGATAAATCTGACACCACGTCCTCGAGCTCGTTTCATGGCAAACTCGACTCAGAAATTTGAGTTACATTACATTCCTCGTTATTGTGACATTTTTGAACATTAGATCCTTTGTACAAGTTTTATTTAACTTGCCTTGTTAGTATGGGTCAAATCTTGCAACTGAATTGTAAAACAGTTATCCCAATCGATTGAGCTTGCATACATGTTTAGTTTGGATGACAATACATGGTTAGCTAAGTGACGTCATTCTAAATCCAATATGGCGGACTCCCAAAGATGGCGGACCAGTTTTATGCACCCCCATGATATGGGTATCAAATGAAAGGCTTTGCTGAGAAGAAAAGAAAACAAAATGACGTCACTAAAACCTGTTTTTTTAAATTATACCTGAACTTATTTACATTTTAATATAGCTGGATAAGAAAGTAGTTTCTGAGATATCCTGAATTCCCATCGAAAATGGACCAGCCTGTACAGTGAATGCATGATACAACTTGAAACTATACAAGGTGATTCACAACTTATCCAAAAAAATTTGGAAATAGATGCGGTATGAGAAATGGAGTCAATATCGTAAAAAAATTTTTGTAAAATCTTTATAGTTTTCGAGAAAAAAATTATTGAAGTTATAGTACCTTCAAATTCAAATTCAAAATTCAAATTCAAATTTCTTTATTGTTCCTTCGTATACAATACATGAACAAGATATATAGTACCTTCAACCACTACATAGCTGGACAACTGTAGTCTCTAGCGTCATTCGCAATACGCGTGGAGAGCCACGTGGCCTTAGCGACTCCGAATACTGAAATCCGTCGTTGCGATAGTGTTTCTACCTGTTATCTGTGGTGTTTACACAGTTTTTTAGTAGTTAGTGTCAAAAATGGTTTACGTGTATATCAACTCAGAGTTGATGGATATCGTTTTAATTTATGGTGAAACAAGACAACATTTGTATTGTGGTGAAACATTTGTGTTATGGTGAAGCAAGACATCATTTGTGTTAGTTCGTAGAAAGTGGTTAAGACGGACCCAAATGTGTTTACACGTTAGTGGATAAAATTTTGAACAATTGTTGTTGTAACATCGGGTACGTCAAATGATTTTATTATTTAAAAACACAAATTAATTTTATTAATTAATAAAGGCAAAAGCATTTGAATTTGCCGATATAAAATAGGTGCTATAAAATTCTATTTATTTCTTTCTTTGCGAAAGTTTTTGTCCGTTTTTATCACACCGCCATGCCGGTCACATTGGGCAAGGTCAGGTTTTACAGTGGACCAGTTTCCAGTGCCGCGCAGAAGTGTATTTTTAAATCATTTTTGAACTGCCCTTTTTGATATTTTCTTTACAAAATTGTATTTGTAAGGGTCCCCTGTGCATCCAGATTTTTTTTTTTTGATAAGTTCTGAATCACCCTGTATATTTTATTCAAATAATCGGCAAATATTTGATGGATTTATGTTTGATGAATTACCGCACCATATTGAGCGGGATTTTTGACAAATAATGATATAGTCAATATGAGGTGATTTTTTGAAAACCAAAGAAACACAGACTGCTTCTTAAAAAAAATATGTCTTTAGAAGATAGAAGAAGGAATAAGAAAAAGAACAGGCTTTTAGCTGTAAAATTATTTTAAAATGTGCTATTTATTATCATTTTTCACTTACATATCTGATATTTTTGCTTAAAAGTAATACAAATTTAAAAATGTTGCATCTGTTTGAGGCAGATGTTCAAGTGCAATGTTTTTTGCTTTTTTGAGTTGAATGTTTAACATTTCAATATGGTATTAATTATTGTTATCTAACAACATTTTTGTGTGAAGAAATGCATCTCAAAAAAGCTGGGGCATTCCCGATTTACTTTATATGAACGTTTCTATAAACAACAGTTTAGAAAATTAGACACATTTGCTTAAATTGCGTAGCTGTAGGTCCACAAATCCTCTTTCTCTTACTAGGAGTTTCTATCCTGCAAATAAATTTATTCTGTGAACATAGCAGTTTCGTATATTTCGATCCTTTTATTATTGCCTCCAATAATGACCGCCCATAAGTTTCTCCTTTATCTGTTCCATGCATCCATCTCAAATGTCCTGTGATTCTCCTATTGAAATGCGTTTCGTGAGGGCGAATCTTATAGCACCCCAGAGGTCCGATGATCTGAGAGGATAGTAGGGTCGAATCTTAAATTTGTTTCTGTTTTAATTTCTATAAAATAAAAATGTATCGATTGTTTTGTTAATAAATATGGTTTTCAATGTTTCGCTGCAATAGAATAAGTACCTAATGTTTTATAATACAGCAAACGATGTATGTGACTTTCTTAACTTATCGTTCGTCATTTTTCAGATGCCAAAGATGTAAATGCAACAATATAATTTTCCAAATTATTTAAACATTGTACGCAGATATATCTACAACTAATATAATTATTACTTAGCTTTGAATAGATGAAATACGAAAGCACTGAAAATTATGATGTGATAAATGTTCAAATGTTTCAAAAGGGCGTAATCCTTATAATGACAATGCCAGAATGTCTCTCCTGCTAACATGCCTAGAATCTCTATTATTACGTATAAGACTTTTCTCCCCTAAGCAATATGACTATGGTAATTGTTATCTTCCTTACACATCAATATTAATTAGAAAATTAGACAAATTTTTAATTCATTACATCATAATCATATCCTTTACGATTATGATATTTCCTTTCAAACACAGCGATATTCTCAAGCAGCAATAATTGAGATGTTACAAAAGAAAAAAATTATTAACACCACTCATAATCTTTTATAATTGGTTTTACTAAATTAGAAGAGAGACTGGAAACGGTTGTACCATTATACAATTCCAAAATTGTTTAACGTAAATCAGTTCTATGGGGAATACTCTTCGCGACAACTGGTTTTTAAGAGATTCTATATTAGGACTATACCCGGCTGACTGGATGTGAGATAAAAGTTTTTCGAATTTTACTTTGAACTTTTATCGTAACATTTTTTATAAATTATTACAACTTTTTTTATTATTTTATTACATATGATCTGATTGAGCTCTTTATATATCTTCACAAAAGAAGTATATGATGAACTTCCTCCTGATAGGCTCCTAATGAAATCACTGTCGACATTTAAATACGCCTACCTGCTTTGTACCTAATTTACCTATCGAATATTTTATAGGTAGTCTCTTATTACCTACTTTTGTTTTAGTGAAAACAAAATAGAATATTTTTTAGGAAAAACTTTTTACAAAAGTTGTGTTGGGACAAATTACAATGCTCGTGAATCATTAAAATATCAATAAAAGTATCATATGTGTGCATGTGTGCATGTGTACTTTTTATTTCATTATTCGAAATAGCGTGGAGATAACCAATAATCAATATTCAAAAAACTTTTCTGTTTGACTAATTAATAAAATACAATTTTATTCGCCGAATCTGCATAACGGCAAAGTGGAAAAGAGTTCAGTTATAGGCACCTAATGTATAATTCTCGTGACCAAGGGGTATTATAACTTCTCAATCCATTTTAATAATAAGTAATCCATGTCCGGCTGAATTCATATTAGTGGAGTAGAATTGAATTATACATGCATTTTTAAAGCTCAAATGAAGTGAGAGAACATTGTGTTGCGTCTTTTAAAATTAGATTTAATTTTCAATGTCACTAAAATAATTTTAAAAATCTAGCATATGCCGAAGACAGAAATATAAACAGAAAGCATCGCAATTTTGAGCTTTGTACCCTTTACTGTGATATTTTCAAATGAACAAAGGTTTGGCAATATTTCACTTGAATATAATTGTATTTTTTCTTTACATTCAGGAAACTCTATTAGGTAGTATATGCACACTCTGTTGGGACGTTTTTGTACCACTTTTTAGCAACTAGAAAATTAAAAAGTACGACGTTGTGTAGTTTACTACATTGTAATTGCGCAAATTATATAATATAATGATAAAATTTGTAAATTTAAGTTTTCGTAAAATTCTTTAACAACTTGAATTTATAAATCAAAATTGTATATTTTTGTCTCCATTATTTCTTCAATATCATTATGTACTATACTACGTTTACTCTTATTCTGAATCACTTTCAACTACTATTTCTCTTCTCTCATATAGCAGGACGTTAAGAAATACGCAGGTAATAAAAATTAATAAAGAAAGCTTCAGCAACGTGACTTACGTAGTTATGTAAGGAAGCCGATTTAATACCAAATCAAATTAATACATATTCAGAAATATATTTTTTTATTATTAGTTCCGAATTGGCACAATCAGTTTTAAAAAATATATCTGTAACAACTAGAAGAGTTACGTTTGCTTTTAGTTGTACAGAATATGTATTTAATTTTTTTCCTATAATATACAGGGTGTCCCATAATTATTGCGACAAAATGATAGGGGTTGTAGAGGGCATGAAAGTAAGCAGTTTTGCCTTATAATACCATGTCCGGAAATATCTCATTTGGCCGCTACAGCAAAAAAAAAAAAAGAAGAAAAATACCAGTTTATTGAAACAACTTAGAGTAATTGCACTGGGCACAATTGTTCATTGATTGGCGAACTTTGGAATATCCCCGGTATGTCCTGAACCTGTGCGGACGCGGCCATCACTTTTCCCAGTAGCTCTTGTTGGTTGGGAACAGGAGTTTCATACACTGAAGCTTTTAGATGGCCCCAGAGAAAATAATCCAACGGGGTCAAGTCGGGCGACCGCGCAGGCCAATGCACAGGGCCATCTCGGCCTATTCACCTGTTGGAAAAGATTTCGTCCAAATACTGCCGCACTGGCAAAGCAAAGTGACTTGGAGCGCCATCGTTTCAATAGTTCCGTAAGCATATGCTATAGGAATTGAGCATAAACGTGCCCATTCAAACGTAGTGGTGGGAGCAAATATAGCCCGATGATCTGTTCGCCATCAATGCCGCTCTGCTCGCCGCCCGCAATACGGCTCTGCTCGCCGCCCGCAATACCGCTCTGGCCGCCCACAATCGGTGTGGCGACTTTAGGTCGACAGAAATGTAAACACAGCTAGCTAGTAAGTCAGGGAACCTCTTCGCTGTAGCGGCCAAACGGAATAATTCCGGACGGTGGTTTATAAGGCAAAATTGCTTATTTTCATGCCCTCTACAACCCCTATCATTTTGTCGCAATAATTATGGGATACCCTGTATAAGAAACGTGGTATGATTACCTTTACTTACTTGTAAATGTATTGCATACACGAGTATTACATACACGAGTATTATACAGGGATGGCCAGAAGTACGGAATAAAATTCATATCTTTTGAATGAGTTAATTTTTTTTAAAACGCCGAAACACGTTAACTGATTTTGATTTTTTCCCATTTTTCAGTTATATAATAATTAATTTTTCTTCAACCCCCTAACCCCCAGCTACCCCTACTTTTTTTTCAAATGGAAACATAGGGCATGAGGGGGCTCGTTGAAAAGCTTATAGAAAACCGAATCCAGCCATACCAAATAAACAAGTTTTATTTTTTCAATAGCAAGGTNCCGACCACTTCGTACACTCGATGCACCTGGCCGACTACAGCTAGTACCAGAACACAGTGCGTATGCGGCGGTATTTCAGATTTTACATTCAATTTCATTTTAAATTTGAAACGGTTCATCTTACGCCTCCTAAAAATGATGACACGATTTTCCTTTGATAAAAGACCGACAATTTTTTGCTCTACTTTGCATCGTATACGATCGTACTATAGTAAGTCAGGGAACCTCTTCGCTGTAGCGGCCAAGCGGAATATTTCCTGACAGTGGTTTATAAGGCAAAATTGCTTATTTTCATGACATCTACAACCCCTATCATTTTGTCGCAATAATTATGGGATACCCTGTATAAGAAACGTAGTATGATTACCTTTACTTACTTGTAAATGTATTGCACACACGAGTATTACATACACGAGTATTATACAGGGTTACAGGGATGGCCAGAAGTACGAAATAAAATTCATATCTTTTGAATGAGTTAATTTTTTTTAAACGCCGAAACACCTTAACTGATTTTGATTTTTTCCCATCTTTCGGTTATATAATAATTAATTTTTCTTCAACCCCCTAACCCCCAGCTGCCCCTACTTTTTTTTCAAATGGAAACATAAGGCATGAGGGGGCTCGTTGAAAAGCTTATAGAAAACCGAATCCAGCCATACCAAATAAACAAGTTTTATTTTTTCAATAACAAGTTTTTTTTCATTTAGAAATTGAAACAACTAGATAATTTACAAAAATAAACTCAATGTCGCAAATGCTGAAAATGTCCTCCATTCACTATTTGGCATTCTCCAAGACGATAGTAAAAGCTGTCCACAGCATTCTGAATGACTTCAGCTGGTAAATTATGCATCTCCGCCCTAATCTTGTTCTTTAAATTCTCAATATTATCCGGTCTGTCCTGGTAGACTCTTTCTTTCAAATATCCCCAAAGAAAATAATCCAGGGGTGTTAAGTCGGGGGATCTTGGCGGCCATTCAACTGTACCCCGTCTACCAATCCAGCGATTTGGAAACATTTCATCTAAGTATCTTCGAACATCAATACCAAAATGTGGGGGAGCGCCATCTTGTTGGAACCAAATTCTTTCATTCGGTATATCTGGATCAATTTCATGAGGGAAAATCACAGCTAGAGCAGGTATCAGGTCAAATGTTAGGAAATCCAGGTAGCGTGCGGCAGTAAGATTTTCTTCAAAAAAGAATGGGCCCAAGATTCTGTTGTTGATGATACCTGCCCATACATTAACTTTTTGTGGATGCTGCGTATGCGATTCGCATGTCCAGTGTGGATTTTCCTGGGACCAAAAGCGATAGTTGTGCCTGTTAACCACTCCATTTAAATAAAACGTAGCTTCATCCGAAAAAAGTACGTCTCGTTGAAAACCATTATTGTCGTCACACCGTCTCATCATTTCCTCACAAAATTGTAATCGCCTATCATAATCGTCTTCCAAAAGCTCTTGGACAAGACATACCTTATAGGGGTGGTATTTCTCTTGTTTCAGAAACATTCGAATTGCAGTTCGAGAAGCATCGTGATTGCGGGCCAATGAAACAGTTGAAGTATGAGGATTTTCAACAAGTTCTAATGCAATGTCTAATTTCTTTTCTTCATTCAAAGCACGTGCCCGTCCAGTTTTGGGCAAAGTCTGTACTGTACCGTGTTCCTCAAATTTGTGAAATATTTTACTAACTGTCCCTTGCGAGATTTGGTTTTCGGGATATTTCGCATTAAATAAATCGCGCACTTCAGCCTGACTTCTTATTTTGTCTCCACATCCAAGCAATATCAAGATTTCGATGCGTTGCCTTTCCGACAATACCATTGCAATTCAGTAAATAACTTGATTTTGACACAATAGTAACGTTTCGAACTCCAATTTACAACTAAAGCGAAAAATTAACCAGAAAGCCTGGCAAGTAAGTGGTGCCAAAAAAACGCAACATAAAAAATATATCTTTTTTGCGTTAGCAGTGATAGGTACAGTTTCAAATTCTTTATTTTATTCTGTGCAAATTCATGGAGGATAACACTGAAGATAATTAAATTTTATTTCACTTGTTAAGTAGGTGTTTTATACAACCCTAAAAACCTTGCTATTGAAAAAATAAAACTTGTTTATTTGGTATGGCTGGATTCGGTTTTCTATAAGCTTTTCAACGAGCCCCCTCATGCCTTATGTTTCCATTTGAAAAAAAAAGTAGGGGTAGCTGGGGGTTAGGGGGTTGAAGAAAAATTAATTATTATATAACCGAAAGATGGAAAAAAATCAAAATCAGTTAACGTGTTTCGGCATTTTAAAAAAAAAATAACTCATTCAAAAGATATGAATTTTATTCCGTACTTCTGGCCATCCCTGTATGTATTCGTTGCGTAAGACATATTAGAATTAAAAAACCATATATTTGTAGAACTAAATTTAAAAACTATGCCAAGTTAATTTAACTCTGCATTTTAATATAGGTACTAGGTTGATACACAAGTTCGTAATATTTTTTATGAATTCAAAATTTAATTTGAAATAAGCAGAAAGTTTACAGTTGATTTCAAATTTTTATAATTAAAAGGAAACATATATGTTCGTTTTTTTTAATTCCTTATTTAAACAGTAATATAAGTTAACATTTTGGCACATAAAATGTCTTTGATAAGACAAGATTGTAACATTAAAATTCGAATAAATAATTCCAGACACTTCCTATTCTTGGCAACATTAATATAGAATCCAAAGACCCAAACCATATCTGAATCTGATGAACTAGGTTTATAACGATGCATATTGACTCCATTAACCATTAATATAACTCATCAAATGCAACAACTTTTGTCTACGATTTTTCTTTGTTTTAAATATGTAGTTAAAATTGTTCCAATTATTTTTCGGGACATATTTCTGTATATTTTATTGACAACTACTAATTTATTTTTATTGAAATGAAGGGAATAAAATATAAGTTTTAAGTAAAACGTAACCATTAAATTGTCACTCATTTAAAAAAAGAGTATATAAACTGACATAAAACGTGTCACATACATCCGCGAAACGCAATTTTGTATCTATATAACAACATTGGATTTTAAACAATTGTGTGGAGTTCAGCCTTGCGTAAACTATTCACGGATAAACTCAGGATTAGTGAGTTTAACACAAATCGTGACAACTGCATTAAAACATTATTTAAATCTTGTTTCATGTACATATATTCAATATTTATTGATAATCTCATTTAAAAAATACGTCATTAAAATTTGTAAAATGCAGTTGATTTAATGAAACCGTTCATGAGAATAATTCAAGGTAGCAACAAACTGAATAAAAGTTGGATGTAACTAAATTTGTTTCAGGTTTTTGATTATACGCAATACTATTTGGACCTATCAAGTGCTAATGCTAATACCAATAGGAACGCTGAGTGGATGGTGGAATACAACTTTAGCACATATTATTCAATTAACGACATTAATGCAGTTAATTTACATGCACTAGCCGACAAATTGACGCAACATGGTCCTCAGGATACTCTATTTAACAGGTAGGTATGCAATTCCGTTTGTTTGCAGCTTTTACCTTTTTACCATAGAAATTGTTGGTGATATTTAGTTTCTTTTAATATTTCTCAAAATATCTCATTATTTGTTCAACATAAACCAGGATTATTACATTTTTAATACTTATAAAAGTATTAAAAAGTATTCTTATATAAATAAGAAAAATGTTTCTACAATGAACTTTGAAAATATTCTGATTGTTTTACTGGTAGCAGAAGCAATGTTTGATTTTCTTTACATCATTATGAACTTGTTAATATTTACCTGCAATAATTTCAATGGTATAAGTACGTGTACCATATAAGGCCACAACGCCGCCAATTTGAGACGAATAATGTAAAAATAATAATAAATAAAAATAAATTTTTTACTTTTCTTAGAGGAAAGTTTTTGACGTATTTTTTTTTTTTGATAAATATGTATTTAAAATGTTCGATTGTTTTCTGATTTGCTTTTTATGAAAGGATTTCAGTTTTGGGTTAAGTGATGCGTTTCTAATAAAGCTTCCTTATCTTATCGATGAGGACCCTCATATCAAAGGAAGTTGATATCCAACAAAGGAAGAAACAAGTAACAGTAGTTTTGAAGATGTAATAGACTGAGAAAAGAGAATAGCTTAAAATTTGTTTGGTATTCACAAAATCAAGTGTGGGTATTGACTGACTTTTGATGTAACTTTATGTTACGTACATCTTTGATAATTTGCAGTTACCTTACCTAGAGTTAAACTTCCTAGTTAAATGAAATCTTGATTTTGAATTCTCATTGACAAATTATTAAATCTTCTCATAAAACAATGAACAATTTTTTTTATATGCTTGGAATGACCTTAATAGGTGCAAGTGGTGCAGAAAATATTCGCAAATTAAGTATTGTTTCCAGAAAAAAGGTCTGAACTAACTACATAATATAAGCAGCGCCGGACAGGCCATAGGGAAAAAAGGGAAAACTCCCGAACATTTAATTAGATATAATTAGAAAATTTGAAACTTTTTTAGAATCGAAAGCAAAAAAAATACAAAAATTTAGTCGATTAGTTGTATACTATTAGATTAATACATATAATTTAACAATACGCTTTCCTTGGTTTTATTTTCGTACAAATAATTGTGGTTTATTCTAGAATTAAGTTACAGATTACAGCTCTCATATTTTCATGTCTTATTTAATATAGAATACAAAATCGTATTCTATGGTTCAAGCTTGATGGATTTAGAAAAGTCTCTAGTAAAAAGTTACCGAGTAAAGCGCTTAAAAATAGTCGAATGCAAGATAAAATTATCCACTGAAAAAATAAAAGAAATCTTAAACTAATTGATGGATAAAATAAATAATACATTTAAAAATTCTCAATTTTGGAAAACTCGACATAAATAATGACTATTTCAAAACTGCACACTAGAAAAACCTGTTTACTTTTTACTATGGCGAGCCAAGTCAGTTTAGAATTTTTTAGGGCCGCTAGTTTCAAAAATTCCCGGGCCGCTTTTTTCTCCCAGTCCGGCGCTGAACATAAGTTATCAAAAAGACTTTTCAAATAACATTGGAATTACATATTAATTAGGAACAATTACCATGTAATATTTTTTTTTATCTACATTCCTATGATCTAGTGGTTTGTGGGATTTTGGTTTTAAATTGTAATGGCTTCCACTATAACATAAATGAATATATTTAAATGTAGATGTTAACTTGTAATTATATTCAAATTGTACGTACGTTGTTGCAAAAAGTCAGTAATAAGTAAACTTAACTTTTACATTTTAAATGCAAATTTAATATACTGTTAGTTTTTCCTTAAAGAGAACGTTCAAAATGTAAATATAAAAAAGTTCGCGAATAGTTACAAAGTTGTAACTCAAATTTAAAAATTAAGTAGGTCCCAGCAAGCAATAAAATCACACATAATCTCGGTATGCATTATTCATAGCATAAAATGCATGTTTATGTAAATAAGTGCGCAGATATCTGCTCTATTCTAAGGATATTACCACTGACTTGCTCGCCTTTTATTATTCTTGTGTTCTTTGTATTCTCTTGACGCGAGCGTCTCTTACATTTCTTCACATTAAAAAATTTCTGTTCAAAAATGAATATATTTTTTATCTTGTTATTTGAAAGTCAATTCAAAATTTGTAAACTTATCCTTATTTATTAATATTGAATATGGTACGAACTTCGAAATTTTAAATATTTTTTATATAGATTCACGTTGATATGAATTTTTAGCTCAAATGTAAAATCTAAAATGCTTTTTATGTTAATTTTAATTTGTAATTCCATCTTTTCTGCACTATTTATTTTTAGAATCACGACATTAACTTTATTATAAATTGAGATACGTAGTTAAATTAAAGCCCATCAGTTTATTGCAAAAATGTAAAAACTTTGAAACAGTAACAAAAAGGTTAGTACCAAGAAAAGAGAACATGATCAATTACAAAAACAAAAACAATGAGTAAGTATATCTAATAACGGCATCACATTGATAACTTTTGTCCGAAATAAGTTTCAACAATGTTGGTTATTGCTATTTTTAAGCATTGTTTTGTTGTATCAATGATTGTGTTTATTGAACATGTTTATCATTGATGTATCCTACCTACATTTAGAAAATTCTCTCCAGGTTGAAAACATCCGGTATATTTGTCTAAGCATGTTTTCAGTATCGGTAAAGGAGGCACATATATTATCAGTCTTTTTGTAATGTTATTATTGTTATATCAGCTTACAGCTTATACAGAGCACAAAAGATGAAAAGCATTTTTCCTCGAAACACTTTCCTGGGTGTCCAAGTTAAAGTAGCTAGTGTCTATTCGAATTTGACTGATTGATTTCAGTTTTTNCTCTCCAGGTTGAAAACATCCGGTATATTTATTTAACCATGTTTTCAGTATCGTTAAAGGAGGCACATATATTTATATTATCAGTCTTTTTGTAATGTTATTATTGTTATATCAGCTTACAGCATATACAGAGCACAAAAGATGAAAAGCATTTTTCCTCGAAACACTTTCCTGGGTGTCCAAGTTAAAGTAGCTAGTGTCTATTCGAATTTGACTGATTGATTTCAGTTTTTAACTCACGTCGATAACTTGTAACGAAGTGATATTGAGCCAAGGCTTTGAGGCACTCCTAGCTGTTATTTTTAAATTTGTATAAATAAGTGTATAATATCGCAGTTCCAATACTGCTAAAATTGCCCAACACCACTCAAGCACAAAATCGCAAAGGTTTCCAATGAGTTCGAAGCTGAGTCCAGTAAGTAGCCGCCCGCCGTTGAGAGCAGTTGAGGTGACCAGCCAGCCATAAGCACAAGAGTAAGTAATATTCTGTATAATCCAGCAAGGAACTATTGAGCAGTCGCCACCGTTCATAGAAGGGTCCCGTGACTTGAAATGAATACAAAGTTCAGTTGGTGATCGCCCATCACCAGAGACGTCCGGCGTTTGAACGGTGAAAATCTAGAATCCAGAAGAAAACCAATATTCACCGGCCAACCGTCGAACAGGAAGCCGATATAGCAAGCCGAATTGGATTTAGTTCTAAAATGATCCAAATGCAAGCAGACTTGTCCATCATCACGACAGTGAATACCAAGCTGCGATCAGAAAACTAGCGAGAAAATTCCATACCAAAGTTTTTACCGATCCGCTGTTCCACCAGAATAGATATGAGCATTGAAAGTGAATAAAACGTTTCTAGGGAAAAAAAATGTCGTCGCCTTTATCTTATCTATATATTCTTTTCAGCTACCAGTACGTGGTTAAGTACATTATTGTTATTTCCGTTGTACTTGATCTCGCTACGAATTCAGGTTATGCCATGTCGCTTCATTTCCATCCTATTGGTTAAAACGTATGTAGGCACTTATAAAATTATCTCTCTTCCAGACTTGCCAGCCGTACATCGGCCCTGAGAAGCCCTGTCCATTATTGTCAACTCAAGCCTGTAGTTTTTTAAATAAAACGTATTGTCCGCTTCATCGTTTCCTTACTCCTGTTACACGCACATAATCCGTGGTAATTACTTAGCTGTTACCATTCCTCCAACTCTTCTTTGCTTTACTTCTTGGCACATTATCGCTTGCTACCCTACCATTGTTTCGCTGTTTCTTGCTGTAGCCTCTGCGTGTGCCTATAGTCGCCAATCAGCGTCTGACCCTAACTTAATAGTAGTAATAGTTAGATACTTGAAATGTAGCAACCTCTATTCCTGCGTCTAACTCTCCCTAGACCTCTGGACATACCATGTCTTCATTGTAGCTACTGGAGTAGTGGAGGTTCTGCACAGACACCCCTGACAACTGTCACTATAGACACTGTCGTCGTTTAGGCATCATAGCAACTGACACCCCGCGTAAGATGAAGTAGACTTCACATCTTTGTGATTACTATATTATTAAACGTATCAGATTATTACAAAAATCTAAAACTGAGAACATAACAGTAATAATTACAAAAAGAATCCGTAACAATGTAGACAAACTAGATATCATCAAACTCTACCTGCCTCCCATAATGATATTGGAAAGTAGGTAATATAGAAAATATTGATTAATTTTCTCTCTTCTCAACATTCATTTAATTTTTTCTTCTTGTCACTACGTATTTGTTTTATTGTTAGTCCTGTTATTTCTTAATTGTTTAATTTGTAGAGTAAACAAGCGTACTTTAATTTAATTGTGTATCTGAATTAATAAAGTAGATTATAACGGCAATCGAAAGACAAATTGTTCAGAAAAGATGAAATATAGTTTGATTCAGAATGTGTAAAATTTCAAGGCAAAAATATATTTTCTTTTTTGCGCTGAATAGACTTAAATCTGAAAATTCAATAGAAATGTACGTCTTGGCATCGCTATTGAGGAAAAATCGTATAATAAATAAAAGGTTGTCATATACAATTTAGCCGTTCGTGAGAAAATCAACTGCGAAATTGTTGGTATCAAATTATAAATGGGATTATTTACCATTATTTTTAAATTCATATTCACAAAATATATACCACAGTTACTGAGCAAAAATCAGTTTCTCCCTCAAAATAATTAGTGAAAACGGTGTGCGGGAAAACGCACGGAAACCATGTTGTGACGTCAATACCACTCTTTAACGTCTGGCACACGTACTTGACTGGATATCATAAAAAAGAAACATATTAGGTACTAATTTTGACAATGAGAAAAGACTGATTTTTCAAATCTATAATATGCAAATTGTTCCGGTGAGCAAAAATAAGTTTCTTTTTAGTGTTTTTGTTGTCATATCGGTTGGCTGATATTCTCATATAACTTAATGTGAAATGTTTCCATAAATAACTATGATATACCTAAAAATTCATTAATGACTTATTATGAGCTATTTCGGAATCAAGTTTTAAATACCTATATAAATGTGTTAATTATGTTGAATTTTACTACACATGGGCAATGTGAATAAGTAACATTTAAAACGTTTTTTCGTATTACAAAATTATTATGTAGAAAAGATAAAAAAATGGCCAAAGCAAATACCAAGCGCAAAAAAACCAACGAATACCTAATTATGTGGTGCAAGAGGGGAATATGTGACATGTATCTTCTCCCATTCTTGCAGATAGATACCTGATTAAAGTATGTATTTAAAGTGTTAAGTGATGAATGAGCCCATTACGTTTTTGTTCATTCATGACATAAATAATTTTAATAACACTTCTTCCATAATTTACAGTGGATGTGCAAATAATAGTGCCATCCTGTTATTAATTAGTAACCTACTATAATTTTTAAGAAGTATTTTCTATTTGTGGATTGTTAATGTATTTTTCGAAAGCTAAATGACGTCACATGCATATCTATATTCAATCTATCTGACATGTTCGTTGCATACAGACAAACGACTTAATTGATGCTTGAAATTAAATATTTATGTTTCCGATAATGTTGGTGCTAATTTAGGACAATAACGGTAATGTGGTAAACAATTATGTACCTATAGAAGTTCGTTTCAGGAAGTGTAAAATAGAAAAATACTAAGCCTAAGCGAACAACACAACAATCAATGTAATAACCTGTGGAGGTTTTGTTAATTGAAGTTGAGTATACAAACAAACAATATCTCAAAGTTTGATATATACAGGGTGGGGCAGAATGAGCTCCATAGTTTAAAAAAATCACTGAAGGGCCCTCTGACCGAATAGAGGAGTAAGGCTGGTGCCGTTAGGAGGAGAGAACAATACCATTTTCAGTAGTCACCATGCCGTGGTCGGGTGAGCAATGAGGCTTTGTTATGGAGACGTTTTTCAAAAACGGCGAAAGCATTGTGGCGACGCAGAGGACTTTTCGGGTCCGGTTTGGGTTGAATCATCACGACAGTGTTCCTGATGCTAAAACCATTCAGAAATGGATCCGTGATGTAAGGGCGACAGGATCTGCAGTTCCTATGAAACCAGCTGGGCGACCTAAAAGTGTGAGAACACCCGAAAACATCGCGGCACTAAGAGCGTCGATTGAACGTTCTTCAACGCAATCTGCGCGGAAGCATGCTGCTGCGCTTCGAATGTCGTCCAGAACTATAAGGCGGATCTTACACTCAGATCTTCACCTGCACCCCTACAAGTTGGTGTTAGCACAGAAATTGAGCCCACAAGACTTTGTGAAATGTAGAGATGCTTGCGATGCAATTCTGACTGCAATGTTGTGTGGACTAGCGATGAAGCACATTTTCATCTCAATGGCACAATAAACAAACAAAACTTTCGTTACTGGGCATCTGAAAACCCCCGTCGACTGCATGAAAGACCTCTTAACATCCCCAAAGTAACAGTTTGGTGTGCTGTCCTCTATAGGCATTATTGGGCCTTACTTTTTTGAATCCGAAGGAGTGAGTGTTACTGTGAATCCGGCACGCTATTGTGACATGTTACAGAACCTTTTGCGTCCCAAAATGGAAGAGTATGGCGAGGAACACGACACAGAAGCCTTCTGGTTTCAACAAGATGTAGCCATGGCCCATACTGCCCGTCGTTCACGCGAAATTTTGCAAGAGCTCTTTCCTGGTCGCCTGATCTCTTTGCGGGAGGATGTTCCATGGCCCCCTCATTCCCCCGATTTGTCACCGTGTGACTTTTTTCTGTGGGGATACTAAGGTGTACGAAGTTCGACCTCGAACCCTTGAAGATCTGAAGGAGGCGATTGAAGACGTCATCGTTGGAATTTCGAAAGATATGCTGGGAAGAGTGACCGAAAATTTCTTTGAAAGCTGAATATGTGCATTGCTCGCCAAGATCGCCACTTGAACGATATCATTTTCAAAAGATAATTAAAAGAACCGGCATTATAATACTTTTGAGCAATACAAACCTTTTTTTATGTATCTCGAACCATTCCCTTACAATTAACCCTTAAATTCAGGGAGCTCATTCTGCCCCACCTTGTATAACAAAGTAAGTCTAGATGTCGGGATTTAAAATTGAGTATTTTTCAATAGTGAAGGAAATAAAATTCATTACGACGAATATATTACATTGTTGCTACCTATAATTTCAACAAAATACAATCTTCACTTTATTAAAATTAAATTTAATGCCCTTGATTTTTATAGTCTTTTGCAAATATTGTTCAAGAAATCAATAAACATGATTCTCAAATTATGTGTACATTAGTCATGTGTTTTCTTTCTCCGCATATAGGTTTTTCCAATTCTACTATTAATTTCAATTGGTTGGAAAATTCAAGACTAAACTGCGTAAAATTTCTATAGGTAGGACAAAAATTACCTAAATTACTATTTTATACAGTAGCAGGCAGGTATTTTTAATATTTGGATTTGTCGCTTTCGCCATTACTGTCATGTAACGTTAGGAGATTAGTTGGCATTCGCGAAACAGAAATTGTAAAATTTTTCATAATGTAAATCTGCATTTAATCAAACTGATGAAAATTTAAAACATTTTAACGAAATTCCGATCATATTTTCTACTCTCTTATAAAATATTATTTACTACCCACTTTTAAATGTATAGAGTCAAAGTTATCGACATTCATTTGTTTACACTTTTCATCATAAAGAGTAAAGCTTGGTGAGTTGGACGAAATAAAGTACTTTGGTGATATTCCATATAATACGTTCGTTGCATAAAGTATGAGTAGCAAAATAACTTTATTGTTTTGCATGTTTAATTTGAATTCCTCGAAATAATAGATGACGATGTACTGCATTTACAGAGGCAAAGAGAGTATAACTTGTTTATAATAGAGGCAGAATCATGAAATTAGTAAGAACTTTATTGAATAGGATTTTGCAATTTGGTAGGTGGCAATTTTACCGTGTGATGTAGATGGCCAAAAGTGGTTTAAATGTAAAACAACATTGGTAAGGATTTAATCGCTATACAATGTATACAAGTATACTTAAATACGTTACTTTTAATCGTAAACTGAAGTTGTATGTGTACCAAAATCAGAATCGATTTGGATACAAAATAAATCTCTCGAAAGAGCCACAAAAGAATACAGTCCTGGATTTTTGGAATACGGACTTCAGACTTCAACTTCAGACATTACCAAATTTTTAGCAAAATTTTTTTCAATGGTTATTCTGTACTGACCTATATTACCTCACTCTGCGATTACAGTATATACAGTTCGCAACAAAATACCTATTAAGTGACATTTATTTGAATAATATTTGGTATAGATGTTCGATAGGTCGTTTAAATTTTTAAATCAATGCAGTTTAAATCAATATTATTATTACATATATTAATCCTTCACACTGAGCTAATTAATGTCACTAAATATGCTTGTGATGATAAGGCTAATATCGTTTTGAGGTGTCGCATTCTAGGCATCAAGTTACATGTAAACCACGACAAAGTTAGAGAGCACTAAATATTATTGTCTTCGAAAATGTTCTACATACCTTATGTCTATAATAGGGGAATGATCTGACAATGTCGGTGGTTTGGCAAGAGATTTTTTATTACCTAGCTGAAAACTACGTTTAAAAACGTCCTAGGGTAGAGTAAGGTAAGATATTCTAGGATTTCTTAGATATACAGGGTGTCCCAGAATAACGTGTACAACAGAAGACCACAGATCCGTGGACTCAAAATAGGCAGATTTAGGCTAATTAATTCACCTATATTCGGAATCGCTTCATTTGGCAGCTAGATGGCCTCAAAGTTCGTGAAAGTTTTTTGAATTTTGTAAATAACTCGAATTACTATGTATTAATCGATTTTGATTATTTTTGGGGTGTGGACTTTTGCTTTCAATTTACAAATTTTGATGTTATACAGAGTATTTTTAAAATTCACAACTCCCACAAAATTGATATATGGTGATAATATCCGTTCATAGCTTTTTTTTCCTCTTTCGGGCAATAATGACAACTATTTTTTATTTTATAGGGGATATTTTGACTCTTATAGAATTTTGATTAAATGAGCGGTTTGGATTCAAAAAAATATTTTTTAAATGTCTACATTATCGTGCCACCCATATTACAATACTTAACAAAGTATTTGTAAGTTGACTGTAATTTATAAATTCTAGAAGAGGTCCAAAAACTTCCAAATGGTAGCACCTATTAAATAAAAAATAGTTGTCACTATTGCCCGCAAGAGGAAAAAGTTATAAACTGATATTATCACCATACATCAGGAGTTGTAATTAAAAAAAAAACACTCTGTATAAAACCAAAATATGTAGAAAAATAATCAAAATCGATTAATATGTATTCAAGTTCTTCACAAAATTCAAAAAATTTTCACGAACTTTGAGGCTAAACGAAGTGAGTCCACAAATCTGTGCTCTTCCGTTGTACACGTTATTCTGGGACACCCTGTATATCTAAGGGGTTACGAAAGGACGTCTAATAAAACTAGAGGAAATCTTTTGATAGGAGCAATGACTTTATACTATAACACAAATAGTGTGAAGACATGTTTCTCCACAATGAAATGTGAATCATCTTTTCACCCTCACCTTACAAAAACGCATGTTTAAACAAAAAACAAAAGAAATTTTTATCCGATGCCTTTATGTATATCTAAAAAATTTTGGAACTTCATGTTATATACTATCTAGCAAGAGAAAGAGTGGACTACTTTCGTTATGATGCTATCAATCTCTTGGCATGATCACTAAAATGTCTAGATATTCCCTGTTTAAATACAAGGGACATATCTCAGGAGACTCTAAGTTTGGCAGCAGTTCGTCATGATTGTAAGTAGCCTGAAATAAGTCCATCATCTTATTAATAGCATGCCCGGACATTTTAATGGTACAAAATGTTCAGATTTTTTGTCATTTCAAGTACAAGCATAACAGAATAACTGTAACCCAAAGCAAATTTTATATCTAATGTTCCTTGGACACTAGTAGAAAAAAAAATAAATGTATCTAAAATACTCGAGTAAAATGGTTTATATAAAGAATTAAGGTCCAATGCGTTATTCTGTAGAATTTTACATATGCCGAATCCTGCAAAAGTTTTATTAGAAGGCGTACGCCTATGGCATACGACTCGAGCCTAGCTCCATCGTATAACTCTAGACGGCAAACTCATAACAATTTTATGTTTTCAGGTATTACCGAGCAAATTCTGTGCGTATCAACAGCAACCCCCTCACCGGATGCGATGCAAATTGCGCCCATACTCATTATTGCGCCATAACCCGGGTAGACTACGAGGAGTTCCACCAGTGTCTCAAGACGGCGGCGAGCGCTCTCGCTTCTTCCTCCAGATCGTTGATCCGCGCGCCTATGGTTCAGTTAATTCTCGTCATGGGTGTTGTTGTGCTAAGTTTAGTGTGATAAATTGCTCTGCGAAATAAAAGACAATAAATGGTAACGGTAGGTGACGCCTAGATCTTGTTTTGGTATATAAGAGTTAATAAAATAGATAGAAATGGGAGGTTGTTTATCAAGGTGATTCATAAACTCCTGATCACTCGTAAAGGACTTGCTTTTTAATTTTAATAACTTCAGATAAAACTATTGTATCGTCAATAACTCAAACAGGATATCCGAAAGAAGAGAATGACTATTTCATGAGTAGCTTCTTTGGATAAAATTAACCGAGTTGGATCATGTTACCCTGGTACAATTTTATTCTTAAAAATTTACTGGTTTTAAAAATATAAAATATATCTTTATTATTATTTTTTTTAGACAACTGCAGCACTTTTTAAGATACTTCATTGAACTTTAGTATGGGGGAAGGAGGTGTTTTAGTAGTTATAGATTAATATAGGTTTATTTTTAACTTAAAACATAGATGTCGCTAATACGTAAAACAAAATTGTTTTATATATTTTCTGTTGGTAGAAATTTTGAGAAACGTCATTTTATTTACTGTAAAAAAGTACGTTTGCATGTCGTTCTAGTAAGAGAAAAATGAATTTCAGCCTTCTACTATAATTATCTATTGTTACTGACTGCCAAGTAATTGCGATCATTTTAGTTTAACTTTTTGTTTAATTTGTAAATATATTAATTATTTCTACAATTTAGGCCAACTGACTATATTTACTCATTGATACATAGCCCTAGAAGTTTCTTATAGAGGTACATTCAGTTTTTTTTTTTCAAAATTTCAACCAACCGATCGTTTCACGTAGTCTTAGCTACCTCTAGTTTTTAAGTTAATAATAAGGGTATGTACCTATTTAGGTATCTCAAAAACTCCACATCCACTGTACCAAATTTTATTGAAGTATCTCGAAAAGTGGCTAATAAAAATATTTTATTGAAGGTCAGTCACTCGTTACGGAAGCAAAGTTACTCAAAGGTGACTCGATCTAAATCGTGTTATTATCGAAGTATGACTTAGTTGAAATATGGTCTATATAGGTATTCTCAGATTGTGATAAATATTACGATATTTTATGGAATAAATACACAAAACATATATTATTTGAATACTGTTCAGTTCAATATGTTGCAGCGAAGTAGAAAATCGATGGTCATCCAATTTCTATAGTTTATACTTTGAGAGCTTTAGTTCATACTGATTTAATTTGTCAACTAAAATGCCCAAATTAACGATTCAAATTCGTAGTGTTGTACACTCAACGCAAGATAAAGGTTTCCAATCTGAATCGTATTTTGTTTGAAATAAGACGGTTTAACCGCTTGTCTATATGGGACGTTCCCATTAAACTCGTGTGACAATATTTTACCGTCACATTTGACATTTTACGAGTTTTGTACAAAAATGCTTTCCTGGTAGATTGGCATTTTAAAAATGGGACTAATCGGCAAACTTTTATAGCGGATCCCGTATGCATTTTTTATTATCTTGTCTCTATTAAAAGAGTTACATTTACATTACAATAGAAAAATCGATTCACCCTAGCTAATAAATCTTATTTCAAAATATTAATTTTCTCAGGCACAAGAAAAATAATGTGGCAAGACAAAATAATTTCAAAACCTGTATACTCTTCTCTTTTTATAATGCATATACTTGAGGCCTGCAATTTTTTGTTGTGTCGTTACACACGTGCCCACACAAAAAACTACACGCTCCAAATTATTGATGCCTCTCAAAATTCCTATTAATAGTCCACCGGCTCGCCCCTTTAAAAGTAGTATGCCTTTTAGGTTGGAAACCTTTATCTTGCGTCGAGTGTACATTACAATGAACAAAGGTAACCAACGAATTTGTTGGCTTAATGTGTAGGTTGTTAGCTTTCTCTAAAAGTCCTTCACCAAACGGTACATTAAAGGAAGTTCCCTAAAGTTTATTAATAATGTGTGCACATCACAATCGAAGCTAAGTGAATGGTTACGTTTGGTCGATTTAAATGTAGGGGCGATACAAATTTTACTAGGAACGACAAATAAATTTACCAGAATTCGTTGATCTCCCTTCGGTTACTGGTCTAGATAAAGTTCTCCCACACTGAAATTATCGCTAAAAGCGGCTCCTGTAGCACGTGGCTTGGCAGATGAGACGTGAGACGTGTGATTGCTGACCAAGCAAGTGTGATGCAAATAAACTTCGGTATTTATCCGCATGCTTCATGAAACCGTCCTATCCATTGAAGTAAAGATGCAAAAACTAATTTTACAATTCCTAAACTGAACTAGGTTAATTTATTATATAAACACTGTTCCATAGTCGTAGTTTTTTGAAAGCTAAATTCAGTTCGCAACTTCAGGTGGATCAGAATTAATCTTAATACCTGTTGGAACAATCCTAAATAAGTACGGTGCGGCAGTTTTGGTTGGTGTACGTTACTTCATTTTAAAATTTTTATCAGAGTAGATGGAAAACTAGACTGCTACTGCCTAGATAAGTATTAAAATTTCTAATTTACCTATGGAATTCTGGAATTTGTTGTAAAAGTAATACATATATGTTATTGTCAACAATTTAGGAGCAGATTTTACAAAACAGTTCTGTCATATTTCTGATATGTCTATCGTCAAAATGTTTGTATCTGTCATACAAGATTCACAAAGTAGGTATTGGCAAAAAAATCAACCTTTTGTGTTTTTTAATATATCCATTTTATATTTTCCAACTTCTTGTTTTCTTCTTCTTCTTCTGGTTTTATTTGGTTAAATTAAAAAGCTAGACGGAAAACTCCATAAATTTTCCTCTGAATAGACTAAAAAGCCGCCAAAATCTAATTTTCAAGAACATAACCAATACTAATCTAGCTTAATTTTACATTTATAATATTGGGGTATCTAATCCTAGTTTATTACAAAATTTTTTAACTAATCACTCAAAAATAACCAACCTCAATCATCGCAAAAATGTACTTGCTCACATGATGCTATCTGTATGGAAGCTGTTAGCTGGTAAATAAATATCTGAGTTATATCTAGAATATAGGCCTTTGAAAACTTTTTTCTAATATTGAAAACAAAAGAAATGTAAGAAAGTATGCAGTTTGCGGACATTGATAATATCAGAAGTAGTCTAACGAACTATTCCTCAATACAACATACACAGAGCCTTCATAAATGAATACAAGCCACGTGACTAATAATTTTGTTTGGAACAGTAATATTATTTCCTTCACGTTGGCAATTAAATTTCGGTAAAATTAAAAGAGTAAGATAAAGATTACATTAAAATACAACAGGCTGGTGATTGGTGTAATCAGCGATCGCATTACCTCGAGCGTAGACGTAGTGATTTGTCATTGTTCATTGTAAACGAATGATTGATATTGGCATTTTGGGAACGTTAAGATTTAGGGATTTTTAGTTAACAATATCAACCGTGCAATGTTGGGTTGCCTAAACTCGGAAGTTACGTTGCTTGTAATTATTTACGAATGCTCTTTATCTACAATAGTACATAACTTGCAAAATGAGTAGTTTGAAGATAAGCACAGTGATATTCAACCATAACATAACATGACTTTTTCTCGTTGAATTCAGAAACTTTGCTATCATACTTTGTAAAATTTACAATGATCACGAGATAACAACCTGCAATTGTGAAAATTCGTGAATTTCTGAATCCAATAAAATGTTGAAGTAATCAAAGCTTCGGAATTATAATTATCTTTTTAACAACTGTATTTTGCGTTATATATTTTGACTTGACTGTAATGGAATTATGGATCACTCTAGACAGAAACACGATAATACGTTGAACAGAGAAACGTTATTAATTATTATGAGACGAAGAATAGAAAACAAATAATTGCACAACGGCATTATATACCAAAACAAATCTCGTGTCGATAATGCAAATGTAAAAATAATGTTTAAGTAAAGACATTAATTTACTCAAACTTCATATGGAATTGGTATTAAAAAACTTTTTTTACGAACGAGCGTGATTAACTACTTACTTACGTAAAATATTTTTATATACGCAAAATACCAAATGTATCTATAACAGATCTAGAGCACAAGCAATTGTGTATGTTTATTAACTTCTTTATGTCAAAATCTTGAAAATGACGATTTTGTCCCTAGCACACTGTATAATATATAGAGCACCATATTTAAAAGAAATATTTCATTTCATAGACGGTTTTTCAATTTTTATATCGCTCCTATAATGCACGCTTTTTTGAACTAAATCATTCAGTGGATATTCATTCTAAAATAATTGTTTGGAGTATATTAATCCTAGGGTTTACGCAGAACTAAATAATAGTCGAATGCATAAACTCCTAGTTGTTAATTTTGCCAACATGATGAAATGCCATGTGGGCCTTCACATATTTAGAACACAATTGAGTTTAACAATTTTATCCAGCTTATAAAAGTATTTAATTCTATGCGAAAATTAAAACGCAGTTGACTGTATCCCCTGCAAATTTGTGGTGATGAAATGTTCATTTGAACTGCCATTTTACTTTGTATGATAATATTGGAAACAGTGCACAATATTATTTTTTTGCTATACTCAAAAATGTTTGCAATATCAAAATTATATACAGCTTAAAACTTACTAATGCATTTCATTTTAAATGTGTTGAGCTTTGGACAATAAAAACTTTTCAGCCTAAACTATTTATATTATCCTAAATACAACAGTGTTTTTTTATTGTTTGCTTATATCAATTTTCGTTTCTAAACACTTTTTGTCCTCATCTGTACTTCTGGATTCTGGTATAGTTTGGAGGGTAGCTCAATAATTTCAGTATACTTAGCTACAGCATTTAGGCCCCTTGGGCCCCTTGTGCATCCCAGCGAGAGATGCAGTTGTAGTTAATTTTTGTACTGCTCTATGTCCCGATATATTTAAAACTAATATTTTTACATTGAATGAATTTAATCAATAAGAATTTTTTACTTCCTGAAAACAAACTTTTAATTCCAGTACAAAAATATTGCTTACTTCCCACTGGCATCGAAAACAGAAGGCTTTGTACTATATCTTTAAGAAATATTAACTCCTGTAAACAGTTATTTGCTCTACTACTTAACTCGCTTGTATAAAATTTATAATTTTTTATCAAAATTCGGATTATCTAATTATAGCAGCGATATATCAATAATTAGATTTACTATATTAATTTATGTATTTTATATAGATATATACAGATAATGAATTATATACTAGTGTAAATGGAAAGTTTACAGGGTGGTGAAGTTAGTAATGTTACCGCTTTAACTAAATACTTAAATAAATAAATAAGAAAATTAAAGTTTAATATTTCGAAATGCGAATATTTTTTATTTACATATATTATTTATTCTATCACCCTGTACATACAAAAATTTTGCCACTTGCTTCTGAACATTGTAGTGCAGATGATTTTGCATCATAATAAAAGCATGACACTGATGCGAAATTATTTGAACTCCAAGAAATATTTAGACATTATGCCAAAGTTGCAAAAGATAAAGTTGCAAGATATGTGTCTTGTGTGATATACTTTAGGTAAACGATTTAATGTATTTTTGTATCATTTAAAACTAATGAAAACTGTACATATAGTGAATTGTTAAATGCGACAAAAATGACCAAAATTTTGCTATTATATAGCATTCTATAAATATAGCTGTCTATAATCCACACAATAATGTTATTTTTAACAGTACATGTATATACTTAGGTGTGCCTACAGATCTTTACTAAATACAGTGTGGTTCTAATTGCTTATATTACCTATATTGAAAATAAATATTAATTTCCAAAAAAGGATATATGTATATGAATATTAATGAAACTCTGTAACGTGGTAAGCAATTTATAAAGTGAAGAATAAATCAGTTTCTTGTTCTAGAATAAAACGTTTTACGTAACACCTGTACTACATAACGCATCAAAAATTATATTTGTTTAAACTAATTTTATTTTAAAAAATTTGTTTATAATTGTGTACCAATATTCTAAATACAGTGCATCCATAATGTAATATAGTAGAGCCACGTAATTATTTTGAAAAAGATGCTTGGACATATTAGTTTTTATTTTTCATTGTTTGTTTTTTATAACGATTTTATATTATGAGGTGACTCATGTAGAAACTATGACGTCGACGTTTTTTTTTAAATCAAAAGTAATCGTTTTTAACTAACATAAAAAAATCTTAGGACTTTCCAACGAACCTACTTTTTACAAGTTTTCCTTCAGAACTTTTTTATATATTTGTGTGTAAATAAAATAATAAATATGTCCTGTAAGTTAAGTTTTTCAAAAGACACCTTTCGCATTTACACAACAACTGAATTAAGAATGATGTAATACTTAGTTTCGCGTTGTAAGATTTTAATAAATATCTACAATAAAATACCTTACACTCTGTATCAATAAAATTGTAAAATACCTTACACATTTATATGGTATTCCGTAGAGAAAGTGTTTTCTCCACGTGGTAACAAAAATAGGTAGATATTTATTAAAATAATAAACGATCTAGATAAACTGCTTAACTTTTAAACTCGACCAAGAAAAAGGTTGCAAAATCTAGGTTCGTTATAAGGCCCAGCTTTTCGAAGCTGGAAGAATCACTTCCTATTTAAAAGATGTCAATGATGTTTTAGGTCCAATATGAGTCACCGGGCATATATATAACACTTGTATAAATTATGTGTTTTATAAATTATGACAAAATATTCAATTACAAATTAAAATCGACATTTTACAACTATTTTACACTCCTTGCCTCTCCCCTTTCTTCCAAAATTTAATAATAATCTTTATTCTTTATTGAATTTATACGTCACTATACGGATGCACTTAAACAACAAATGGTTGTCACAAGAAAACCCCCTTTTTTAAATATTTTAAAAAAGCAATAACTTTCACAGACCACAAGCCACACGACAGTTGTGATGTACGTGTGTCACTTGAATAAACAAATCAATAACAGAATTTCTGTTATGGCTATCTACGGTCAAACTGTATACAGTATGTTCCATTAGAGATGGATATGAGAACTGGTTGAATGACATAAAGCAAACAATTTCATGGTTAACAATATCTTTCGCTTTGACGACAAATTAATGAATTACAACTAAATTTTAAAAAGGGCTTTTGCGATTACAACAAATCGAAACTCAATTGTTTGGTAGATATATCAGCGACCATAAATTATCTATTTACATACACCGTTGTCAGTCCACCTTCAATAGAACACACCGTGTTTTTAAAATTTGTACATATGTCTACTTTTTTTAATTTAAAACCATATCGAAATATGAACATTTCATTTATAAACTTTCATTATGTGTTGCAAAAAGTTTCTTGTAATGTTAAAATTATATGTATATTTCTTATGTTCAGAACCGCAATGTATAATAAAACACTAGACTAGATAAAATAGATTAAATCAAACTTACTTGTTTTGCACGTTGTGACGTGAGAGAACTTTATGAATACAGTTTCCACTTGCACATTTTTTTATTTGTAAAACGTTCTTCTCTAACATGACTCAAAGGAATGCGACTATAAATGACAATATCTTGCGAGCAAAGTCACAAAATCTGAGTTATCTTTCCATACGGATACAATTTGTTAGAGATTTTGAAAGACTGCAGAACTTACTTCGATTTTTTTTAATGTTTAAATAGCTATTACTGTCAAGTACATTAATGGTGAACTCACAAGATATAGTCATTAGAGTAATAAAGCATTTCTATTTAATATGCAAAAATCGTGATAAAGTAAAACATTTATGTAATTATTTTTACTTCTGTTTCACAAAGAAGTCTGTGCGTGTATAATGAATAAATCATGTATCCATTTTTATATTCTAAAATGATTCTAAATTTAAGAATGCTTAAACTAACTGTATAAATGTGTATGACATTCTTGCCACTGTGAATAAAAATATTACTGTTGTATGTAGTTGTTCTATTGTTTTATGTACCTATGACCGCTATGTTTAATATTTTTATTGAATTTCATTTATACTGTATATGATAAAAATAAAACTATCGAAAGTTTCATGTTTTCATTTCATTTTCAGACCACCAAAAATTTCCTCACTTCCTTTTTAGGTTTAGAAATCTATATTTAACTTTCAGTGAATCTATGAATTAGCAATTAGCAATGCATTACTTTGGAGCGTCAGTTCAGCATTAACAACTTTTTACATTTTTCGATAGGTTCCGATCTGCTAAATACAAAATTGTTGCTTCGCAAATAACTGCAAGTTCAGTAGTTAAACTAATACAACCAATTACACATGTATGTTTATGGTTCTGCTTAATAGCTTTATTAGAAAGCTTATGATTTAATATGGAATTTAAACTATTTTATGTAATAATGATTACATATAAATATTTAATTATAATAATTTTATATCATGAAAATCACTATGTAATAGCATAGTTGGTGCAGAAACCTTTTTATAAAGAGATCCAGCTATGGCAAGCTTCTTGAACTACATTTAACGTAGACGCAGATACCTGTTTTTAATTTTATTGACCTGCGTAGTGCTGCCACCTTAGTGAAATACTCAGAACGTCAGAGAGAAAATGATATTATTTAGTGAATTTAGTTAATTTAATGAACCAATGGACAAATTAAATAAATAAAAATTTATTGGATCGTACCCCACAAGTTAATAATTTTAAGTTCAGATATTTCAGCGTATCTTTTATTTACATAACAAAATAACTATCATTTAGGCCAACAGTAGAAATCTTGTTTTGCTCGTAGCAACCCCATAGGTCCATCAGTGTATTCACAAACTCCTAATTTTTTGAAAAGTAAACAGTTACTTTTTGGATTTCCCCATTTCCCTTTAAAAGTCATCCAAGAAGGGAGATGAGTCCTTCCTAGATGGAATGTCTTAATATTATTCCAAGTTTTCCAAGGAATTCCATACCTGAAACGAATGAATTAAAACTCCATCTGTATTTTTCTAATTTCAAACTTTAATTTACAAATTAATTTAAATTTAAAAAATGGTTTGCTGGTTGCTACGTCAGCGATTTTAAAATTCTTGACGTTTTGAGTGACCATTGTTTAATTCAGATGAAGAAACTGTAACAAAAACCAGATCCGCGTGGGACGGTTTTCAAGAAAACCAGGTGTCAATAGTTCTAAGAATGACCCCGGTCAGACGAGGGTTAAGTATTATGGGCACCAATATTCAGAGGGTGGTCTGAAGAACTTTTGTCACAGGAACTAATAAATTTAAAAACCGATAATGAGAACAAGCTCAAAAAACTTCGGGTAAAGTAATTTCTTAAAAACGTATCGCCATGTGTTAAGCGTCTGGGAGGCGCCGCGTAGAACCCCATCTTTTTAATAACGCGCGAAATCGCGAGAAAGAGCGTAAAGATTCCACATTAGAATGAAATTATATTGAAAAATTGTTAGTAATTCGAAAAGAGAGTATACCTAAGCAGCTGAGTTTTTTTGACGGATTTTTCCTAGCTATAAGAGTAGATTAAATGAGATCGACTAATACGTCCCGTAATTGCTACTCGGAGCCATAGGGGAAGGTTAGGGTTACTAGCAAGTCATATAATTATTGTTATAAACGTAAAGTCAAGTCAGTTAGGTAATTATTATTATAGTTATCCAAGCGTTCCGATATTCAGGTCTCCGCCAATAAGATAAGAACCGAAACTTCTGTACCCAAGAAATGGGCGTGTCAAAGCGAAGTGTGGAATTCGGGAGAGATCTCGAAAAAGGCAGTTCGTTCTTAAGTTTCACATTGAGCAGGCTAATTATTAACTTTAAAGTCTCGGGCCAATTAATTAATTTTGATAGTTTTTCTAAATTTTGTATAGAGCGCGCATTCCCTGAATCTCGGTACGCTGTCGCAATTGAATCAATTAATTAATAATGTCGTCGAGCCGTTGTGTTTTTATTATGTTTGTTTGATTTGTTTATTGTTAATAAAACCCTTCCTGGAAGTTTTGTGTTTCCTTTGTTTCTCCAACTTCAGTGCTACCCTGTATAGCCAGCCACTGGATTACATCCCACATAAGCAATGAAAGGGTAAGTGACTGAAAGGAATTTTCTGAACATACAACATTTCTAAGTTCCCACGTGTTAATTAAAGTATAACGATAACTAAATAAACTCCCTTTCGAGAATTAAATAGATAAGTAATTAAAGGTAGATAATTAAAGAAATAACCCCTCAGGATACAAAACTATTCCTCCTTTCCCTTGTTTTCAGGGTTTAGCCTGATGGATAAACAACATAAAATGATTTATGGATGACATTGTCTTACATTCTCTATGTCATAATGGAATTAGAAGAAAATGATGTATACTGAAGAAACTAACTCACACAGATAGATTTGAGTCGCACCATTCGGTTAGAAACAAAGTTTATTGACATATTCGTGCATCAAGAAGACATAATCAGGCATCAGAAACACTTGGACGAGAAACTATAATCAACTATGATCAACCTTCAGAGGAAATGGATATACTAACAAAATATAATTAAAAAAAAAACAATTAAAAGATACGGTCATGTATAGTGCAGTCCATTTTCGATTTTATGCTAGAGTTAGTTGATTAATATTAAAGATACAAAGTTTCAGTATTTGGTAACATTGGTCACTTTTTTGAGAGAAATCTTCAGTTGAAAATACATAGTTTCGAAACTTATTTCTGATGTTTTAGATAGACTTAATAGACCTAAATAATACCAAGATTTTAGTAATCCAGAAAAATAGAAATTTTAATCAAGACAAGATCTTGAAAATACCTGGAAATTGTAATTGGCAGAAACCGAAATGTTACCAGTGGCCAGTGACTTAAAATTATGGAGAATGACGCCATACATACGAATACATACAATAAATGAAAATTCGGCTAGAAGATCTTCAGTTGCAATGACTTTCTGAAAATATCAAGAAGTTTGACGGTGTAGTAACTAGCCCAAAAATGACAAATTAAGTAAATATTCTAAAAAATTTAATTGCGCATTTATATTCTATTAAATGTTACTATTTCACTTTTTTTTATACTAACCCGTTTCTATCAGTCAGCTTAGGCACTCTAATAAAGTCGTGTTCACCAGGTGACCCCCATAGCCCGTGAGATCCATATGCAGAAAATAATACAGGGTGTCCGCCTTGTGCACGAACAATTTGAGGAAATTTCGGCACTTGCGCCACTCCTCTTCGAATTATCTTCGATTCATATTTAAAATACCTTCTCTTCTCGTCGTATTGATAATAAACACCAGCATCGTGAACAGCTAAGTAGAGTTTGTCTGGAACACTTTTTCCAGCAAATGATAAGCTCATGTGTTCCCAATCTCCTACGTGGTTGCCCAATGTTTTCATATTGCCAAAACAGGTGTTAAATATTCTGGGAGCTGGAACTCTTCCTGTAACAGAAATATTTAGAATTTTATAGACGCAAACTTAAAGTCTCGAGTACTGTTTTACCTAAAAAACATACTTCCTTTCCTTCATTGTACGGAAAAAAAATCCAGTAGCTAACATGGAAATAATATTTGTGTTTATTCCTTCTATAAATTGCATTAATATCACTTGCTATAGTAGTTTTATCAGTTGTATGAAAACTATTTAAAGGAGAACAGTAATTCACTATAGCGTAAACAGGAATTGAGTGCACCTTTGGATTTTTTCCATGTAAGAATGATGTATTATCACTTTTCAGTTCGTCTGAAAAAAAAAATGTGTTACTGTTAACTAATAGCTGATATTTTCATAAGTACAGTAAAGGCAACTAAAATATCTATAATATCTATGATACTGTTTTCAAAAAATGAAATCAATAACATAAAGAGTTCTCTACATAGTGATTTATTAGTATCCGGCAATATAATATTCCACAGAAAAGATCAATTCGGTTTATATTCTAATTCCCAATAGGTACTATTCTATTTTACTTTCCCATTCTGTTGTAGTAAGTCTACTTCTATAACTTCGTAAATAGGAACATGTTAAATATTATTCGATGCAAAAGTACAATAATGGCAAATTTTGCTCAAGATTATGAGACATATGTAATTAGGTTCTGTCCAGGAAAACATAAGTAACTACAATTTTATCCAGATTTCCTGGTAGACTGAAGACTGTGACGACCTCTCTATGTGTGAACTCAAAAGTCACCGTTCAGGTCAAGTCACAGTAGTGGAAAAAAGTGTAAACCAGAGATCTTGAAAAGAAAACCACTTTTTAATATACACTTCTTTTTACTTATTAACCTAACAAATCGGTAAACGGTCTACACTAATAATCGAGATACTTCGTGCTAGGTATTCCGGAAAATGAAGAAGCTTAACCCTATTCCGCTTTTAATTCAGGTTGGCGGATAGTTGGTAGGAAAGTATAAGTACTGAAGTCTGAGAGGAAAAGGCTACCCTCGAAACTTCCAGGAAAGAGGCTCCAAAAACAGGCGGAAAAGCCGATTCACTATTCCCAGAAGAAGGGTAATGGCAGCTCCTGAGTGCTCCAAGAGGGAAAGCCGACCCTCGGGTTTTCAGGGCCAAGTAGCTCCAGAAAGAGACGAGAAAGCGGACGCCTTGTTCCCAGACGGAACGGTAACGGTAACTCAAGAGTGCTCCAAGAGGGAAAGCCGATCAGCAGAACTTTAGGGGCAAGGATAAGGAAACCTTGGTAAGAAAACCGATAGCAGTTACTTCCTGCTGAGGAAAGCTGATTAACACTACTGACTCTTCGTGCTTAGACCCTAGCTTTTATAGCCGATTAGTAACGTTTATCGGGTATTAGAACTTAGATCCACATTAAATACAAAATTAGGTTCATACATTATAAACATAGACAGAAAACACATCATCAGATATTTAGCGAATGATGCAAATTAATTGGGGTGCGTTACAAGACACTACCTTTCTTTGGCCTTCTAAGAGCTGAGACCCCACGTCGATAAATTTATTTCTGTAAGGATACATGAAGATCATTGTATACGCTGAACCAATTAATAATGAATAAGATACAGTTGTTAGACCCTTTTTCACATATGGAAGTGTTGTGTAGTGACCTACTGTTCGACGGCTTACATAGCTTAAACGAGCGACTGATATACGCATAGCTCTCACAGATGCGTTAAGTCTCCTGTCACTTTTAAAACGATATTTCAGCCCAAGGATATTATAATACATAGGATTGCTCGATCCCTATACCTTCAATGTTGGCCGTTTTCCCACTCTTCCGTGACGTCATCGCGGACCTGAATGTGTAAGAAGCCTGTGTATTCTTATGGTGCTTGTGCGTTCTTTTAATAATTTGTGTTATATCTTCTTCTTTAAACTTTTAGCAGTAATGTGTGTAAATTGTAGAACTTTTTTGATTCTTTGTGCGCTATTTGTAGTAATAATAATATGGTCACTTGTAAGAAACAAATATAATTCTTAGTGGTAACCTATAATCTTCCATAATAGATGCCGTGGCGCCGTTCTATTACATATGTATGGCTTTAATAACAGCCGTATTTCAACGAAAACGGATAATCCGGAAATACCTAGTTTACCATAATTTTCTCAAGGAAAAACATTTTGTTTGCGACACTATTCGAAAACAATGGATTAGACGTTGTAAGCGGACAGACGGCGATTGGAGTCCTAGTACCAGTCGTATCTATTCCATTCATTTTGTTATCTGTTGAAAATGATTATGAACGTGAAATGAATTATTAGGTAATAATTACATTATTTGTTCAATGTTCAGGTTGTCGTAAACAATTGCTGTATATTAATTCGTAGGTTTGCCTCCACGAAAACTTCTTAAAACAACTGCTGTTCCATCATTATTTCTTTCAAACAAACCACAGGATGTAACAAGTTTACGGACACAAAGATATAATAAAAAAAGGAAATGGAAGAAGAGTTACAAAGAAAAGAGGAAGAACCGATGCATCGACAGCGTTTCAGATCGATGTGTACCTTTATGATTCATTCTTTTTATTTAATGTGTAATATAATAAAATTATGTTGATAAAAAATAAATTTAATATTCAATAAGCAAAAATTAGTAGCACTGAAAGAAAATAAACTCGGTTCCATATTATAAGAAGACAAACTAATACATATTATTTATCAACACGTACAACTAATGTATTGTAATTTTAATATGATATCTAATCATTGTGATATTATAACTACAGTACTGTTCGCTCATTAAAATCAATTGCATTAAATTTTTATCGTATAGTTTTTTAATTGTATTTTCTGCTATAGAATAGAATAATATAAAAAATATTTATAGTAGGCAAAAGTTCTATCCATATTACAAATTCGTAATAGTTATCTACTTATATTATTTTGTGTTATGCGAAAAGATGTGACGTTCACTGATGTCATATATCGATCATTTTTCAAAAATTGTCATCCCTAGACGTATACCAGAAATGTTATCAGCCGCCAGTGGTTTTAAATATCACCATTTTTATAATGAAACTTTATTATAGTTACTATCTTGTGAATGAAACTTGTTTGGGATATATTATTATTAAATATTATTTTCATAAATGCACATTAAGAGTATACTCTTCTTTACAACACTCGTTTTAATCGTTTGTATCGTTTAATTTTTATTTAATAAAAAACAGTTACCTACTAATTACCACTTTTTTTAATATACCTACAATAGTTTATAAAATATTTAATGTGCTTAGTTCTTATAAAAATATAAATGGAATAAGTTACTAGTACACATTTAAATAATAATTACCTAACTTTAAACATATATTTGAAAAGATTTAACACAGTAAAATTAGTATTTCTATATAACTTCTGAAAGTATGCAAATGAACCAGAATAATAATTTTCATATTTTAGTGGAAGTTTGAAACATTCATATTTATCTAAATTAAAAACTTACAATATTAACTTATTGCGATCTTTAAAATACTCGTATGTACATGCCTTTTGCTAATAAAAAATAGAAATTTGTATAACTTGTCTATAATTTTATTTACCGGGAGTCCCTTTACAGATTATATAAAGTTTATATTTTAAGCAAAATTATTTTAAACCCCATATTGAATATAGAAAGTAAATAAAACATCTTATAACAGTATGCGAGTATGGAGATGTATCTGAAGTGGTCCGCGATGACGTCACAGCTCCCACTAACGTGGAGAAAATATCTGCTTATCCAGCAATCCTATATATTATAAATATCCTTGTGTAATATGTATAATAAACAGGTTATTCTTTTTCTGTTGACATATTGAATTAACCCATTGACCATTAAATTAAATAGATGACACTAACAATTCGAAATGTCCCTGTTTTAAAGGCACCAACAACCTTTGTAAATACAAACATAGACTGCAGATATAAAATTCACGTTCTATTATTGCGTTCCACAGTTCTAATCACCAATGGGGTCCGAAATATATTCCTTTATTTATTTCCGCATTTTACTTTTATTATAATGGAATATTCATTTTAAGAAGAGAAAATATAAATTTTAAAATAGATTTTTATATAGGGTGTCTACAGAAATTACGTCGAAGTTCCAACGGTCCAAAGGCTTCTATAAATTTCAAAAATTTATTGATTGCAATATTTTCATGAAAAATGAAATGATCTAATGTTTTTTGCATTTTATGTACTAGGTGTTTCATAAAACTGACACAGGTGGACTAGGTTTTTCCTTATTGAAGTATTTGAATAAAACATTGTATATCTACTAACCATACACTTTTTTGGAAGTTTATACTGGATGTTCCAAAAAATTATTCACTTCAAAATTAGGAGAAACTGAAACTTACTTATTTTTTTCCCCATTTCTGCCTTAGTTTATTAAGTTTATACTGGATGTTCCAAAAAATGACTCCCTTAAAAATTAAGAGACAGTGAAACTTAACTTATTTTTTCCCCACTTCTGCCTTACCCATGTACTGAAGTCTTTGAATAAAAAATTGTATATTTATTAACCAGACACCTATTTGGAAGTTTATACTGAATATCATATTTATTTCTTCTACTTTATTTAGTGGTCTATTCATGAAAATTTTTTTATTTACTAACCAGATCCCATTTTAAAACTTTCTACACAGAATGTTTCACAAAATCGACCCACATTTGAATGGTGATAATAATGTAGATGGTGGTGATGTAGATGATGTAAATAATGGTAATGTAGATGATGGCGATGTAGACGATGGTGATGTAGATGATGGTGGTGTAGATGATCGTGACGTAGATGATGGTGGCGTAGATGATGGCAATGAAGGTGATGGCGATGCAGATGATGGTGGTGTAGATGATGGTGATGTACATGATGGTTATATAGGTGATNACTTAATAGACCTAAATAATACCAAGATTTTAGTAATCCAGAAAAATAGAAATTTTAATCAAGACAAGATCTTGAAAATACCTGGAAATTGTAATTGGCAGAAACCGAAATGTTACCAGTGGCCAGTGACTTAAAATTATGGAGAATGACGCCATACATACGAATACATACAATAAATGAAAATTCGGCTAGAAGATCTTCAGTTGCAATGACTTTCTGAAAATATCAAGAAGTTTGACGGTGTAGTAACTAGCCCAAAAATGACAAATTAAGTAAATATTCTAAAAAATTTAATTGCGCATTTATATTCTATTAAATGTTACTATTTCACTTTTTTTTATACTAACCCGTTTCTATCAGTCAGCTTAGGCACTCTAATAAAGTCGTGTTCACCAGGTGACCCCCATAGCCCGTGAGATCCATATGCAGAAAATAATACAGGGTGTCCGCCTTGTGCACGAACAATTTGAGGAAATTTCGGCACTTGCGCCACTCCTCTTCGAATTATCTTCGATTCATATTTAAAATACCTTCTCTTCTCGTCGTATTGATAATAAACACCAGCATCGTGAACAGCTAAGTAGAGTTTGTCTGGAACACTTTTTCCAGCAAATGATAAGCTCATGTGTTCCCAATCTCCTACGTGGTTGCCCAATGTTTTCATATTGCCAAAACAGGTGTTAAATATTCTGGGAGCTGGAACTCTTCCTGTAACAGAAATATTTAGAATTTTATAGACGCAAACTTAAAGTCTCGAGTACTGTTTTACCTAAAAAACATACTTCCTTTCCTTCATTGTACGGAAAAAAAATCCAGTAGCTAACATGGAAATAATATTTGTGTTTATTCCTTCTATAAATTGCATTAATATCACTTGCTATAGTAGTTTTATCAGTTGTATGAAAACTATTTAAAGGAGAACAGTAATTCACTATAGCGTAAACAGGAATTGAGTGCACCTTTGGATTTTTTCCATGTAAGAATGATGTATTATCACTTTTCAGTTCGTCTGAAAAAAAAAATGTGTTACTGTTAACTAATAGCTGATATTTTCATAAGTACAGTAAAGGCAACTAAAATATCTATAATATCTATGATACTGTTTTCAAAAAATGAAATCAATAACATAAAGAGTTCTCTACATAGTGATTTATTAGTATCCGGCAATATAATATTCCACAGAAAAGATCAATTCGGTTTATATTCTAATTCCCAATAGGTACTATTCTATTTTACTTTCCCATTCTGTTGTAGTAAGTCTACTTCTATAACTTCGTAAATAGGAACATGTTAAATATTATTCGATGCAAAAGTACAATAATGGCAAATTTTGCTCAAGATTATGAGACATATGTAATTAGGTTCTGTCCAGGAAAACATAAGTAACTACAATTTTATCCAGATTTCCTGGTAGACTGAAGACTGTGACGACCTCTCTATGTGTGAACTCAAAAGTCACCGTTCAGGTCAAGTCACAGTATTGTAAATAAGTGTAAACCAAGGATCTTGAAAAGAAAACCACTTTTTAATATACACTTCTTTTTATTTATTTACCTTAGTAACCTAACAAATCGGTAAACGGTCTACACTAATATTCGAGATACTTCGTACTAGGTACTCCGGAAAATTAAGAAGCTTAACCCGATTCCGCTTTTAATTCAGGTTGGCAGATAGTTGGTAGAAAAGTGTAAGTACGGAACTTTGAGAGGAAAAGGGAACTCTCGAAACTTCCAGGAAAGAGGCTCCAAAAACAGGCGGAAAAGCCGACTTACTATTCCCAGACGGAAGGGTAATGGCAGCTCCTGAGTGTTCCGAGAGGGAAAGCCGTCCCACGGGTTTTCAGGGACAAGGAGCTCCAGAAAGAGACGAGAAAGCCGACACCTTGTTCCCAGACAGAACGGTAATGGTAACTCAAGAGTGCTCCAAGAGGGAAAGCCGATCAGCAGATCTTTAGGGGCAAGGATAGGGAAACCTTGGTAAGAAAGCCGATAAACAGTTACTTCCTGCTGAGGCAGCTGATTAACACTACTGACTCTTCGTGCTTAGACCCTAGCTTTTATAGCCGATTAGTAATCGTTTATCGGATATTAGAACTTAGATCCACATTAAATAAATTAGGTTCAAACATTATAAACATAGACAGAAAAGACATCATCAGATATTTAGCGAGTGACGCAAATTAATTGGGGTGCGTTACAAGACACTACCTTTCTTTGGCCTTCTAAGAGCTGAGACCCTACGTCGATGAACTTATTTCTGTAGGGATACATGAAGAACATTGTATACGCTGAGCCAATTAATAATGAATAAGATACAGTTGTTAGACCCTTTTTCACTTATGCAGGTGTTATATAGTGACCTACGGTTCGACGGCTTACATAGCTTGAACGAGCGATTGATATATGCATAGCTCTCACAGATGCGTTAAGTCTCTTGTCACTTTTAAAACGATAGCTCAGCTCAGCCGAAATTAAACATAGATATCTGTGATTAAACTTAGATCATGAAGGAAGGAAGGAGGTGGTCTTCAAGAAAATAATAGAAAGGGGCATCTGTATTCCTCAAAGAAATTGCAAAATCAAGATGAAGATACTGATTTACAGTTTAAAACAGATGAGAGCACAGAAGCGCGTATCAGTGATATGCGATCAGGGGTGAATCTGTTTTACATTTGGAAAAGCATGCCACGGTCGTTCAAGTTGAGATATTCAGGATATTCAGCACCTCTACGGTCCTAGAGTATCAATGCCCTGTCTCTGATAGGGCAGAATAATCGTCTGAAGTTGACCTAACTTCCAGATCGCAGTAATTTGACGTACGGCCATAGTATTCGTACTCCATTTATCAAACCAGAACTAGTATTCGGTTTATCACAATTTACCACCAGTAATAAGTATTGGATAGGAGAATTATCAACTGAACAACAGTCCCATGGATCTAGTTTGCAAAATACCAGACTTCTTAAACAGCACCAATGGGATGCGAATTACAATCAACATTAGAACTGTGATGGGAGTTTTACCAAAACAGGTGAAGAAGGCCTTATGCAAACCATCGACAATACCATAAACATAATTCGTGAGCTACATCGATTATAACTTTGTCTCGAACGTTATGGGCGAACTTTCGACCTTAATCAAACGATATCTTTGGGCAGCATTATCCATAGACGTCACTTAAGTGTATACTTTTTATTTTGTTGTATTTATTTTTGCACTTATGAACGTCCATCTACTTTACCTTTGCCATATTCAAATAAGTCAATTTATACAAAACAAGAAAAAAAGTGAATGTCACTTCTTACCTAATGATCTATGAGTGACTAGATAGTAGGTTTTCGAGTTGTGCTTAGAAAACATTCCGCTGTAGGTGTTTTGTATTTTTTTCCCATTTTCATCCGCGATGTGGACATAATTTAAAAATTCCTCCACACCTAGAGGCATATATTTCTCATCAGGTGACATCCATATTAATGGCGACCATTGTTTTACCAAATGGTCAACTGAAAGTAAACAAAAAATTAACAAACAAAAAGTCTCTATTCTGAATTAGTAATAAATTGAATAACCTGGCGTTACGTTTCTATAATTTTAAACATTAACCTATTTTTGTAGAATTATATCGTGATCAAAAAATGTTGCACTGTACACACTAATAAATATTGTTAATAATTTAAATTTAGGGCGAAACTGAAATTTATGAAAAATATCCACTGTTTCGATGTCAAGGTCAACGTAGGTAAAATCTTATTTCCAAAAACAAACATCATATTTAAGTTAAAAAAATGTGAACACAGTAGCATGAGATTATGAGTTGTGAAAGCATTTTAATCTTATTTATTATATTGATTAGAGATGCATGCATTAGTAAATCTTTTGTGAAAGTATGTTTGTTGTATATTAGTGCTAAAACGTGATAATTTCTACAATTGTTGTATTCTCTCACACAGTAGAAGCCTCGATAATATAAAATATAGGGTGTTCCAGTTTCGATCTATCATTCTCCAGAGACAAATAGCAGCAAAAAAAATAATCCTTTGTCTTATGAACTTATTTCTGAATATTTTGTAAATTCAGTATGTTCACGTGATTCCTAATTACATTTCAGAGAAAGAGTATCTCTCATTTCATTTTAAAGATAAATCATTTTTGAATTATTTTGTTATCTTAGAATACGCTTATCGCACGGTTGAATGAGTCGAAAATAATATTTTTAGTCCAATGAAATTAGCTCCTTATTACCGTGATGAAAAATAGTGTCTCTTTTCAGTGTATTCAGTAATTCAGATATTTTCTAGAGTTTTGGGAGAAATAAACAAATTCAGTTTTGGAGATTTATATAATCCACAAAATGTATGCCATCTTAAATGTCATTGGGACTACTGACATTGCCCCTCACATAATGGCAGAGAGTGGCCTACTAATCTGTATGTAAAATAAAGCATACCTGACTTATTTACCAGTAGACGAAATAAACTTTCTGACTTTACGACATTGTTCCCAATATTGTAAATAGCTAAAATCATTAGTCAGCAGAATCACAGGACACGCATTCGAATAAAAACATTGATAGCCTTTCTATTATTGTAAATATACTTTGAAGTTCATATTTACTGAAATATCTTTTTCTAAACTTATAATAAGACTGCAAAATATTATTTCTACAATAAAATTGTCATAGGCTAGATACGCTATTTAAAACCAAAGTGATGACAGTTGAAACAGAATATAATGAGAAAATAATTTGGTAAAGCAGAAAAATGAATGATATTCTTCACAATGTATTAATATGTATAATGTAAGTTGTATAATATCATTGCATAATAATTACTTATTTGAAGCAATGTAATTAGAATATTAATTATACCTGCAGTTGCAAAAGAATTTATATTGTTGTAACTATTTCTTTTTCTCAACATATTCATTAACTTCTGTTTTGAATATAAATAAATTTGTATCTAATATTACGTACATCATATATTTTCCTAATTAATTTGTAGTGCAGCAGTAGCATAGTCGAATGGATAATAAAATTAATCAAATGAAATAGTTTTAATTTATTCATTATTATTGCTGTGAAGAAAATTTTGCCATGACCTTAACTCTTAATAAAACATTTGAGAACTAGACCTGATTAAAATATAAATATAAACAACACAATTATTATTATTTAATACCTACCTTCCGATATATCCTGTGATTGGATGTTTGTTGAGACATATGTACACAGAGGCAGAAATAATAACACACCAACAATGATCATGTCTATGGAGATACATGACTTCAAGCGTTAAAAGTTATCACAGTTTGTTTAATCAAAACTTATGACAACCACAAACATTAGACTTTTTGGACGACATGAAGAATAGACACTAGACATTGAGGAACTGGCGATTCTCAAGGTATACCGTTACGAAGTAAAATTTACTAGGTATTACATAGTTCTTCGTTATGATGACCTACACTTCGCCATTCTAAAATGGTGTGCCTGAATTGCACCAGTGCATATATTACTGTTGTGTTTTGAAATGGTCAGTAATTCGTGTTGTTGCAGAATAAGTTTCAAAATAAATGATACAACAGCCTTATACTTTACTTTTTCTCAAGAACAACAACCTAGAATTCCACTCTAAATAAATATATAGGGTGTGTAAGCAAAAAAGTACCTAAGATACATTTTATTCCAATATACGAGACTACATAATTAAATTGCAAAATTTGAACTAAAGTTAATAAACAACGTATAAGTCAGAAAGCTAACATGAATTATAATATTATTACAATTTTTATGTGTCTATTCATTTTTCGAATAGATACACAATTTTGGTTAAAAGTTTTGTCGACATATTCGGTACCAAGTTCCTTCAAACAATGTACATAGACATATTTTAGCATGCCTCCGTTGCAGTTGTCAATGGTTAAACAATTTCCGGAGTGATTGCCACGTTGTCGGCGTTGACTTCTTGGTATTTTAAAAGATATGTAGTTCTCTTCTTGAGAAAATAACTTTAAAACTAGAGATTAAGTTCTCTTTCCTATATTTGAAGTCACTGGCCTGTGCTGCTCTGCTCAAAAATAATTTTTTACGAATGAGTCGTTTAGATTTTTCTAGATAAATATTCCTTTTTTTTTTTGAAACGCTGGTTAATATCTTAATTTTTTTTATAAAAATAGATAAGTAAGTATATTATTAAAAAATTGCGACTAAAGCGGTACACAGTAAAACCTGTTTGTAACTAAGTAACCACTTGTGTCAAGCGACACATAACAACCAATCTTGCATTCTCTGAATTTACAAATGGGAATGCTCTTGTTTTTGAATCCCCAATAAATACTTCTCTCTTAAATGCACCAATCTAGTGGAATGTTAACTTATATTTCTTCTGCCGAATACAACCTCACGCTGCCAACCCTTAGACCAAGATATCAATCAAATGCTTTATAGAAGCTGCTTTATAAAGAGGATTTGAACATATGTATAGAGGGTTGTTCTCTTGAAGAAATAGAGAAAAACATAAGCATAACCAATGCTTTGATATGGATATCGGTAGTCAAGCGAAACCTATCCACAACAACAATAAAGAAGTGCTTTTCTAAAGCCGGATTTATGTGTAATTTCAGCATGGATGATTTTGAAGATGAAGACAATATTCCACTCGCACAACTGTTTCCTGTCATAAAAGACCCATTTATAAATTTGAAACAATTTACATTGATAGTGACATAGCAACGGAAAGTGCAGAATTAACCATTAGCGACTGTATTAAAGAGGTCAGAGAAACAAGTGACACAACTTCCGATTCTGAAACTGAAAATGAGGAAGCTGAAAGTACTTTATTGTCAAATATTTCAAACCTATTAGAAGCCTGCAATTGTTTAAGAGACAGAAACATTTTTTGTTAATGAAAACAGTTTTGACAAGGCTACTGAGATTCCATGTTATTACTGAGATGTGAATCAGAATTTTATCAAAATAAATTTAAAAAGATGAAACAATTAAAAAAAATAATCTTAATCGTTCATATCCATACTTACGTATATGTATACATGTAATGTATGAATNACTTAATGAAACGTCAAAGCTTCTTGAATCTTTAATTCGTTGCTAGGATACTTACCTACACATTGTTACATTTTTTTACTAGTTAAAAAATGAAAAATATTTGTACTAGTTAAACAATAGACTGCTTCTAAAGGAGGTGTTGCACTATATAATATAAGTATTATTATACGCTTGAAGAAAAAAGTATTTTTCTAAAGCCGGATTTATGTGTAATTTTAGCATGGATGATTTTGAAGATGAAGACAATATTCCACTCGCACAACTGTTTCCTGTCATAAAAGACCCATTTATAAATTTGAAACAATTTACATTGATAGTGACATAGCAACGGAAAGTGCAGAATTAACCATTAGCGACTGTATTAAAGAGATCAGAGAAACAAGTGACACAACTTCCGATTCTGAAACTGAAAATGAGGAAGCTGAAAGTACTTTATTGTCAAATATTTCAAACCTATTAGAAGCCTGCAATTGTTTAAGAGACTTAGAAACATTTTTTGTTAATGCAAACAGTTTTGACAAGGCTACTGAGATTCCATATTATTACTGAAATGTGAATCAGAATTTTATCAAAGTAAATTTAAAAAGATGAAACAATTTAAAAAAATAATAATCTTAATCGTTCATATCCATACTTACGTATATGTATATATGTAATGTATGAATTTTTTATTTCCACATACTTCTATGTTAGGTATCCCAATTTAGGTAAATTTAGTGAATGAGTAATTTTTTCTTTATAAATTTAAATTACAATTATAATTTTTATTGGCAAATAAACCATGAACGACCATCTCTTTTTAGTGACCAACTATTTTATTTCCTTGGCTGGTTGGTATTAGAAGGTTCTACTGCACATTTATTTGATACATAGCTAGCAAACAAACAATTGGAAGCAGTACTTGCATTTGGCTGTAGGATAACCACAAAATAGTGCAATTGATATCCACCCGGCTTTAAACCCGGTTATTCTCCTGCCTAAAGACTGGTGCTCTACACCTTCTCTTCTGAAAATTATCAAACTTTGTCAATCTTATAGTATAAGATTCTTTCTGCACTACTTTTAGTTCGGACAGAAGAACATATTATTTATTTTAAAACAAACAGATATATTTATCCTGCAATTTAAACAAAGAAATATTGTTCTCATCGCCATTCCACAAATGTAAAAAAGCCACACAGTATTTTTGATTATTTTAATCAAATTGATTTATTTAATTAATCAAAAATTAATTAATAATGTCATTTATTAAGTCTGTTAAAATAAAGTAACTGGTCATTCATAAAGCTAATGTTGCTGGAATTATTAATTTCCATTGTTCTGCTTCAGCAATTATTATGGCAGTTGTCTAGTTTATGATAATTTATTTATTAAAGAATTAAGGAATGTTACTATAATTAATAGATATACAAATTTAGTTGTTAAATTTATATATTTTAGGAAGTACGAGGACGAATCAAATACACAAAGTTATATACAAAATTTTTCTCTTATTTCTCTACTACAATAACCCTCTATTAACTTAATAATAGAAAATAAAGGAATTGTCTTTCAACGACGTTTTTAATTAATGTATGTTAAAATATGTTTAGTTTATACGAGAAGGGAAGCTACCTAATGAAATAAACTCAAGTAGAATGTGGATATAAAAACATATCTTTGTAATAATTGCTTTTTAATTCATTTATCTCTTTAAAGAATAACAATAAAGCAAGCAAGAATACAGGATATTTCTTTGAATAATTGAAACATTTCTATATATCAGGTAAATATTATTAATATTAATTATATATACACATTTTATTTTGAATAATTATTTGTTACTAGTTATTTACTAGGTATTTTAGTATAATAACTGAAATGTTCTACATCTTATTAGTTCTCAGTTTTGCTTAATTTATTTAAAATCATACCTAGATCTTAATAAATTATTTAAAATATTTTAACTTATAATAGGAGTACAATTTAGCATATTATACAGCCAGTTAGGAGATTAAGTACCTACATAGAAAGTAGTAGGTACTTAAATATAGGTAGATTTTAATTTTGTTGGTTTCGTAACAATGAAAATTATCCTATACTACTCGTAATGGAGAAAGTGTTTCACAAAAATCCGAAGAATAACAACTTACTGTCAACATGAAACTGTTCGTGTTAGATTATTAAAAATATTAATGAAAGTATCCTTAGACTGATTCTAAGAAAGGAAAATGTAATTTTACGTGATATTTGTACTTTTGTTACACAAAATCTCCTACAATCTTCATAGAATTCATTCCAGTATATAGGGTGATTTAAAATTCTGTACAAAGAATTTAGTGCCGCATTTTTGAGGTCAAAAGAACAAAAATTTTTCCTATAAACATGTATAAACAAATGATTTCCAAATAGATTTGAATGTAGTTACGCATAAACCTTAGGGTATGGGGATTTTTCAGGAAGGCAAATTTCATTGCTTTTGATGCTGTTTGTAGAAGACGCCACCTATAAGGGTACGCTTGAATTTAATTGGCCTTAACTTTTTTGCTACCTTATACATTGACGTTTCGTATTAGTGCGTTTATTCCTATATCAACTTTAAGCAAAAGAGGTATAATTGCTCAAAATATCTCAGACCAACCATTTCCGAGATATTGACTGATGAAGAGTTAAATGCACACCATATTTTCAAATTTTATAAATTTTTAAGGAGAAAAATTTTAAAATTTATTTTGGACTCACGTTTATAGGAAAAAAGTCTTATTTTGACCTCAAAAATACGTCCCTAAATTATTTGTACTGAATTTTGAATCAGCCTGTATTGAACTAACTCTTATGAGAGTTTTTATCACAACCAAAATTGTTTAAGAATTTTATACATAGTGTTTTTTAACTCTTGCATAATTAAACTTGAATGTATTATGTTACACTTGAAGAAAACGCTTTTTCAGGATCGCATTGATATGAGATTTAACCAAATGTAATGGTAAGGGAAATATAGCTATTAGATGTCATAAGTTTAATGATTAGAAAGAAACTTTAGACAAAATATCTGGATGCTTATGCCTTTGTCTAACATTCATGTTATGTTCTACATGACTGTTAGAATGTTTCATATCATTAGAAGCAATGCAATCAATAGATGGCGTTATACTTAAAAATCTTAAAATAATAATACATTTGATTTGTCAAATCTTTTAAAAAATTCAATATCACCATAAAAAACTTTTAGTAGTATATTTAAAATTTTTAACTAAACTTTAAAATGAAAATGTTTATTTTTAATTCAGTTTCGGGCTTGGTCTATACTAACTGATGTCTTATAGCTATGCAACCAAGAACGTTAGTACTTATATACATAAATTACAAAATATCTGTTCATCTAACCTGTTTTGAGCTAAGGTTAAGGCAGCCATCAATTTAATTTTTCTTTTAATCAAATGATTACACATCAGTAACTATTGCGACTATTACTATTATTAAACTTGGTACTTTCTATTACAACCTCTGCCTTATATAATAAATGCATGTTGTTATAAACTTTCTCCTTAGAAGATATATTAGATCTAATGCAAAAATTAATGGTTATCTATTTGAAAGAACACAAGTCACTATTTTACACTAATATAATGACGTGTGTGTACGTTGTACTTAGTATGGAAACTTGTTCATGGTGATAGATAGTTCAGATGATACATTTTTAAATAAAAAAGATTATGTAACTATTCAAACTGCAATATGAAATTAATTAATTATTTAAAAATGTATTTATAAAAAAGTTGCCTCATTCCTAGTGAAGTATAATATAATAATAGAACATCAACATCGTTTTTTGCAGGGAAGATCGACAGAAGGTGGATCTATCGCTCTCCTTAATTTTATTTACAGTTCAATGAATACAAAAATAAGGTATGTGGGTGCACTCATTTTAAGCATAATGGTAAATAAATTAAATCATTTAGGATTTCGTGGTAGCGTGGTAGTGAAATCGCCGACTTCTTACTTACAATTTAGAAAAATTGTAGTTAGAATGGGTGAATAGAGATCTGGTCCTCAACAAGTGGAACTTGGAGTACCCCAGGGCACAGTTCTCGGTCCTCTAATTTTCCTACCATACATATATGATCTTCCACATTATGTGAGTACAAAACATCTTATTCTATATACAGATGACACAACTTTAGCAGTAGATGCAGTCTCCAGAAAAGCTAATTAAAAATATGTTCAAGGAATTTACAATTTGATGTGAAAGCTAGGTTAATGCTTTAGTGGTTAATGCAAAAACTGTCTGTATGCAATTTTGTAAAAGAACGGAAATTTCAGGTAATATATCAACTTTATTTAAGGATATAAATAATTAGTTTTCAAATACCAACAAATTTCTGGGAGTCTACACGGACAGTAATACGAAGTGGCCTACCCACATAAATCACGGCTGTAATAAATTAAATATTAGTTTTTATGCAATACTCCAGCTAAAAAACATATTTACCATTAATCAATTATTTAGTACGTATTGTGCTATAACTGTGAGTACCATAACTATGCTATCAGAACTATGGATTGTATATGACCTCTTAAACATTGTACTACCTGAATTAAACTGTGACTTATCATACTACTGTGATCAAAAATGATGAATAATAAATATTATTTTTGTATTATCATTATTATTTATATTACTATATACAATGTGAACAAAATTTATTAAACTAATCAAAAGATGGTGTTTCTTTTTCAATTAGTATTTACCTTTAATTTAAATCGGTGTGAATTTAAGAAAAGTAGAAAATAGATTACCGATTCTTTAAATGTCGAATATCCTTTCGTTAGAGAGGAATAGATTTAAAGAAATTTTTTAACATCATATTTAAAATAATTTTTATAAATAAATTTTGTTCAAGGTTCCTTATCAAAATACAGGATATGTAGGTATATAAGGTTGCCTATAAGTAGATATAATTTCACATTGTTCAGATAAATGCATCTTTGTATATTCAGTTGCCTATACATGGCAAACATAAAATATATGTCTATGTATATTTAGTTGCCTATGCTAAAGTTAATTTATTCAATACATAATTTAAGTAAGAAAAAAATATAAATTTAGAAAAAAATTGGTGCAAATAAGGGTTGCAACATATTTCATTTTGCATTCACATTTTTTTTGAAATACTAAAAAATACCACATAAACATTTTTCACATAATACACTTGCCACACTCAGGGGGAACTAAATAATAAATATAAAGGTATGAATTTACCTGCAGCACTAAAAATTTTGTGTCAGATTAAACAAATAAATAACAGTTATCAAAATAAACATTATCTTTGTTTACTTAGAATTTTAGTGATATGAAGTATGATTTGTATTTTGTTTGAGAAAAATGGAAAAAAGACTGCCCAGAACTAAATGTGTCAGAAATTGATTGTTTTCAGCTGCTACACTTAATCGCACACACTTTTTCCAGATTTCCCTTATTACTTTATCATGCGAGAAATTTAAAAAATTGTGTTGTATGAAGCTGAGCAACTGAGTAATATTAAATTTTATGCAAAATTCTGGAGCTAAAGGAAAATTCGTACAACTGTATACTTTTTTATTTCCACAAATAATAACTGTGGGTGAAGTAGGTGTAGGACAGCATATTGCAGATACCCGTCTTGCACAAAAACATCTATTAAATATTATTAAGTAAATACTTTTCTTTAGTCGTAAAATATTTATGGATTATTTAACATAGGTATGTACCTAATTTTATTAGATATATACTCTCATGCAAATTTATGTAAAATGTAAAAATGTTGGATACTTAATATGAAATTAGAAACATTCTCAAGTGTCTATGTCATATGCAAACAATTAATATTTTATTTGGTATTATTTAATTTTTATTTAGTATTGAAGCATTGCTATATAAACCATTCTAAACATTTCAAATTATTTTCAACGGTGACTTTTTTAAATAAATATATTTGTATTGCAAATTGCAGGAAAATGAAGTCTGAATAGAAAATTATCGAATTCGAAAAAAAAAATCTGTCAAGTAGATAAAATTTTCTTCAAATCTTTCCAGTAGGTATCTTCTCAAGATGGAATACTTGACACACAATTAACAACAAACACTAATTTCGTTCATATAGCTATAGCATCCGACATGATTAGTGCTAGATCTATTCTGCTTAAATATTAGAACACATCCTCAATTTTCAATCTACCTCTACACATATTGTTTTAGCAATATTTATTAGATTGTAATTGATTAGCCTTGCATATTTCTATGAGATACGTGTATGTAACACTCGTTGTTACCCATATTTATGTAACCATTTCAAATTTAGACCTTGACTGACTAGTCAAGGTGACGTGAAAGTGTCTAAAAAATAAGATAATGACCTAAAAGTAATAGCCCCTCTTAAGAAAGATTCTAGATTGCTTGACTAAAGGATATACAGGGTCTTTCTAAAATAGGGTTCCAAACTTCTGCTGCGTTTATAACTCATTAAAAGAAGCCAAAAAGTTTCTATTAACATGTGCCCTAAAACGCACCCTTAGGAAGTTATATGCCCTTAAAAGGGTTGAAACAAAACTGTTTTGTTTTCCGTTATTGACAAAACGGTCGTAAATAAATAGAAAAAAATTTATGGGTCGTACATAACTTTTTACGTTAAATAACATGGGCTACTTCGTTTTTCGACATGCAAATCATATGCGTCCCATTTAGGTTGGTGAAGGAGGTTTTCGGCCCGTAATTTTTTTTATTTCAATTTTTTTACAATTTTCTCTACAGATTTATAAAATCTTAACAATTTTACGTAAAAAATATTATCTTTGTCCAAATCTATATTTCCTATAGTTTTCGAGTAAATTGAGTTTGAAAATTACTCTGCTCTTGAAGTTATTAGGCCAAAAATTATAAAAATCTGTTTACCATGGCAAATAAAAGATTCACGTTGCCACAACGCTTAACAATTTAAGTTATTGTTAAACTGTCAATTGAGCTTTGCAGTGTTTCATTAGTAAAAGTGGTGAGTGGAAAATTTAAGTAGCAATTTATTTGAAAAAAAAAAACAGTTTTGTTTTAGCCCTTTTAAGGGCATATAACTTCCTAAGGTGCGTTTTAGGACACATATTAATAGGAATTTTTTGGCTTAATTTAATGAGTTATAAACGCAGCAGAAGTTTGGAACCCTATTTTAGAAACACCCTGTATTGCATTACATTTGTTAATTGCAACGAGACCGACTCATTCTCTACTGTAGGTTTGCATATCAAATCAGTAGGATATGAAAATATGAAAAAGATGATATTATTTCGCATCTGAAATTTTAGTACCTACCTTCGAAATTTTGTCGCCCTTCAAATCCGCCTCTGCTTTTGACAATACTAATATACAGGCTGTTACAAATTCGCTTCTCATTAACAGGGATCTCGGAAACGGTAAGAGATACGAAGTAGCTTAAATGGGGGCAGTATACCTGTAAGCGAAACTGTGAAACAGCATGTCAGATGTATTTGTATGAATATCCTCAAAAAAATTAGACCGATATTTGTTTAAATTTTGAGCACTAGAGAAACCTAGAAATAACTAAGAGCACGAGATTAAAACTCTAATAATGTTTTATTGTAACGTACGATAATAATAGTTTAAAAAATTAAGGAGTGTTTCACAGGGTTTAACGACACTTAGAGTGTACGCTAATTCAATAAACATAGAAATCTAAATAAAAAATTTAGATAAATTTGGAAGGAATACATTGAAGGTGAATTTTTCAGGACAAAACGTCTGAATCTAGTTCGGACTGAGACAGTATAGTACTGGGGGTCATNAAACTGAGTTTGAAAATTACTCTGCTCTTTAAGTTATTAGGCCAAAAATTACAAAAATCTGATTATCATGGCAAATAAAAGACTGACGTTGCCACAACGCTTAACAATTTAAGTTATTGATAAACTGTCAATTGAGCTTTGCAGTGTTTAATTAGTAATAGTGGTGAGTGGAAAATTTAAGTAGCAATTTATTTGAAAAAAAAAACAGTTTTGTTTGAGTCCTTTTAAGGGCATATAACTTCCTAAAGGTACGTTTTAGGGCACATGTTAATAGAAACTTTTTGGCTTATTTTAATGAGTTATAAACGCAGCAGAAGTTTGGAACCCTATTTTAGAAACACCTTCTATTGCATTACATTTGTTAATTGCAACGAGCACGACTCATTCTCTACCGTAGGTTTACATATCAATCAGTCACTTAAGCAGAAAACTGTGACTATTCAAATTAAAAACAAAGATAGAAAACCTTTAGTATTAGCGAATTATAAAATAAATTACAGATATTTTTAAGACGAGGAAAGACGCCAACAGTTTGAAATGTTGAGATTATATCTGACTTCATTCCATAAGTACGAAATAACTAAATATTAACAACTTTTAGTTTTGGTATTTAATTCTGCCTTTACAATTATAAAAAAACATTGCATCAAAGTATTTTAAAAAATATCTAGTTTTAATAAAATTAAAATCAGTTTGTTTTGAGCAAGTTCTTACAATTAGTCCAGGCTGTATCGTCGCTCCCGCTAGGAACATGATTTTCATTAGATTTTTTTTCATAATTTTTCTAAAAAAATGACCCTTGAAACATATCCGCATGTTGCCAGACGTTACTAATGGTCTAAAATTGTTTAAACATTTTTTTTTTAAACAAATTCGTAATTTTCGAATTTTTCGCTCAAAATAATTTTTGTTAAGATTTTTGGAGTATCCTGAACAAAAAAGTTCCCATGCAACTTTTCTTTAAATCTACCGTTTTCGAGATATTAACGATTTTTTGTTCGAAAATTGTACATTAGAAATTGGAGCCCGAATGCTCATGGAGAGCAATAATACAATTTTTACGAAAATTTCCAAACGGTGCAAATATTTTTATGAAATTTGGTATTCCGGGGTTTTTAAGGATGCCAAATATGCTGGTCTAATTATATTTTGGTTATTTCATAGAGGGCGCTAGTTATGCTACATTCCTATTACATTTTAAGTTCTAATTTTTTTAAGGTTAGGTTTTTTAGCATTCGGACTCCAATTTCCAATGTACAATTTTATTTTCTAAAAATAATGTACTCTTGTTAGAACTTCCTAATGTGGACGGTTTTCGAAAAAAAAGGCTTTTACTTACTCTTACAATATTACGGTGTATAAAATAAGTGACTTTTCTCAAAGTAGGCTTATGTCAAAACTTATTGATAGATCTCTCATAAACAACGCATACATTCTTAGTAATATTTTAAAATCAACATTTTAGTGACTGTTAGTGACTGTAGTTAGTAGTGACTAATTACAGTCTCTAAAATTTGATATAAAGTTAATTAGAGTTTAAAATATTACTAAGGATGTATGCATTGTTTATGAGACATCCATCAATAAGTTTTGATATAAGCCTACTTTGAGAAAAGTCACTTATTTTCTTCACCGTAATATTGTAAGAGTTCAATTAAAAGCCTTTTTTCTCGAAAACCGTCCACATTAGGAAGTTCTAACACGAGTACATTATTTTTAGAACATTATTTTTACATTAGAAATTAGAGCCCGAATGGTAAAAAACCTAACCTTAAAAAAATTAGAACTTAAAATGTAATAGGAATGTAGCATAACTAGCGCCCTCTATGAAATAACCAAAAAATAATTAGACCAGCATATTTGACATCCTTAAAAACCCCGGAATACCAAATTTCATAAAAATATTTCGCACCGTTTGGAAATTTTCGTAAAAATTGTATTTAAAAAATTTTAGTTTGTCGCTCTGTATCTCGAAAACAAGAGGAGATAGACATATAGTTCATAAGACAAAAAATTCTTATTTTTTGTCGTCATCATCATCATTCCCTAAATTTACGGGAGGTCTTTCTGAGACACCCTGTATATTGGAATATTATTTATGTAGACACATTATTGCTCTCCGTGAGCATTATGTATCCTTTGCTTGGGGTGGGCCTGGAGCTACCAATCCTATGGAGGACTCCAAAAAAAAAAGCTCGCGCAGTAAAATTTCAACACTCAACACTCTTTCGTTTCATTATAAAAAAAAAGGTCGCTCAGTAGGATATGAAAATATAAAAAAGATGATATTATTTCGCTTCTGAAATTTTAGTACCTACCTTCGAAATTTTGTCGCCCTTCAAATCCGCCTCTGCTTTTGACAATACTAATATACAGTCTGTTACAAATTCGCTTCTCACTAACAGGGATCTCGGAAACGGTAAGATATACGAAGTAGCTTAAATGGGGGCAGTATACCTGTAAGCGAAACTGTGAAAGAGCATGTCAGATGTATTTGTATGAATATCCTCAAAAAAATTAGACCGATATTTATTTAAATTTTGAGCACTAGAGAAATCTAGAAATAACTAAGAGATTAAAACTCTAATAATGTTTTATTGTAACGTACGATAATAATAGTTTAAAAAATTAAGGTGGGTTTCACAGGTTTTAACGACACTTAGAGTGTACGCTAATTCAATAAACATAGAAATCTAAATAAAAAATTTAGATAAATTTGGAAGGAATACATTGAAGGTGAATTTTTCAGGACAAAACGTCTGAATCTAGTTCGGACTGAGACAGTATAGTACTGGGGGTCATGAAGGCTTGCAAAATTTGTAATAAAATTTCCAGGGTCGTATTTAAAAAAGAGGTTGATGATGGTCCTGGTAAGACGAAACGTTACATATAAAAATTTATTATGACATTCGATAAAGGAAAAAAGTTGCCATGAAAAAATATTCTTAATTTTTCAATATCACTTCAAACAAGGCTGAAAGGCAACAAAAGCGGATTTCCAAGATTTCATTTTTTGTTCAAATATTTCGAAAACTAACCATGTTAACCTTGATTTTTTAAAGACATAATGTTGGCATCCTGATTTTGCAACTTTGCCCCTATTTATGCTACTTCGTATCTCTTACTGTTTCTGAGATACCTGTAGTGAAAAGCGAATCTGTAACAGCCTGTATAGGTATTGATAGGTGAATCTAATATAATAGTAACAGTAATAGTAAATACAACCAAAATAATACTGATTACTACCGTAATCATAAGAAAGGTACTTTCAAATCATTTTTATAATTTAAGATAATCATTTATGTGATCTGATACCAAATTCTAATAATTTTGTATCTCCAAAGTAACAGTAGCCGGTGGTAGGGATATAAGACAACATACTGTATATAAAAATTTAAAATAATTTTTGTGTAAGTTTATAATATTACGTTGTTTATTCCTGAATATATAAATTGTTGCTCAATCCACTCTTGATATCAAGTTTTCCTTGTAACATATTTCGAAACAAACACATCTGCTTTATGAAACATAAATAAATAAAGACATATTTAAAAATTGCAATTCACTAACGAGTTAGTTAAAAAAGAAATACACAGCACCTGTAAATCTTTATGAAAACAAATTATACACGTATATGCTTGCATATAAACAATATTATTGTTTATAGTGCGTCTGATTTCAGGGATATGGTATTTCAGGTTTAAGACAGGTAGGTTATTGGTATCTACTAGTACCTACAAAGCCTAGGATAAAAAATATATATAAAAACTGGAAACATACGAATATAGAAAGTGGAAACATACTTACGAATTTATAATTATTTGATATAATTATGAAAAAACTTACAGACTAGACTATTATATTGACTATATTAATATAATTTAGTAATTGGAAATATTTTGAATGATACTGTTTTCCTTTCAAATTACAAATGAAACACAAAAACTGTAGTTATAAAAATAGTAGACCAAATTACTTAGCATATAGTATAAAATTGTCTTATGTTGGCTATTTGACGCTTTAGCGATGACCTTGCGGACTATGAAGGTTTGGTCAGCAGTTTTGGTTCCTGCGGGCTCGTCGATAAGTTTGTTATACATATCTTTGTTTATATAAAATAAAATCTCAGAGTGGTAACTTTGATTTAAGTTGCACTGGGATTCATTCATTCATTGACTCTGTTAAGTATAACACAGAAATAAAATTGTACCAAGCTTTTTTTTTAATTTAAATCTTTTATTTCATTTTTATATTATAACAACCCCTTCAGGGTTGTTTACATGTCAGAAGTGGGATTACCTCCTACACCTAAGTCAGTTTTTGTTCTTTTTTGTGGCAATTATGAGCAAACGTCCGCAAAAACAGCGACGATTACAGAAAGGGACTTGTGATGTGGCTTCTGAAAGTGCAGTGGTGCTGAGTGAAGGGTCTGAACGAAATGAGTCGTATCCAACAAATGAGCGGGAGACTGGTACCCCTCAAGATTCAGATATACAAGGTATGTTAGAAGATGCTAGGGCAGAAATAGCAGCACTCCGTAGTCAACTTGTAAGTACTCAACCTGATAAAATAGTAGCTAGTGAGACAGAAGGTTCAGTAAATGATCCGAGTGGACCTAAAACCATGAATTGGGCAATATTTAAAGATGATCGCTTAATTCCTGAATTTAATCCTGGGGATTTATCTCAAAATGTTGAGGATTGGTTGCGCAAAGTGAATGATTGTGCACAGATGTATCATTGGGATGAAGTTAGTAAAATTTATATAGCATTGGGTAAATTACGGGGAACAGCTCGAATTTGGTATGATGGGTTAAAATCTACGCAGTTTTCATGGAGTCAATGGGAAACTGCCATAAAGGAAATGTTTCCTAGTAAAATTACATTTGGGAAAATGTTTTATGATGCAGCGACCTATCAGGTTAGTCACGGTCAAGATTTGAATGATTATTGTTTTCATAAGCTTTCAAAACTTAACAAATTAAATTTGAATCTGTCCCAAAATCAGATAGTTGATTGTATTATAGAGGGGATTAAAGATCCACAGATAAAGCTAACGATAAAAGCAGCGCGTTGTTCGACCTTTGTTGAATTGTCTGAATATGTTACTAGTTTTCCCAGTACAAGTAAGATCATTCATGACACTAGAAATAAAATTAATATCTCAGTAGATAGGAGAGGGAGAAAAGACCTGATATGTTATTATTGTAAGGAAAAAGGTCACAGGCGTGTAGAATGTCCTAAATTTAATAATCTGAAATGTACTTTTTGCAATAAGTTCGGACATTCAGTAGACGATTGTAGAATCAAACAACGGAACTTGAATAAAAGCGGTAAAATCAAAGATATTAATTATGTTGGTGAACAGGTCGCAAATAAGTACTGTAAAAAGGCAAAGATAAATAAACAGTCTATTAGTTGTATGATAGATATGGGCAGTGGCTTAACGTTAATGAAACGAAGCGTAGCCATAAATCTGAATTTAAATCAACAACGATTGAATGAATGTATACAACTCCGCGGATTTAATGGGTCTCGAGTCATAGCTCGATGGAAAAGTTTCGCTACTATTGAAATTGAGGGTGTACGATTATACACGGAAATAATTATATTGAATGATGACGAGTTAGTGTATGATTTGTTAATCGGTCAAAATTTTATTGATCATCCGTCTATTGTCGTTATAAACAGTCGTAATAATTTGGTAATCTTTACATTACCTGATACTGCCGATATACCAACAAATATGGGTCAAAAGTACTCTGTAAATTGTGTAAAGGTCAGCGAACACATAAACACCATGTGGATATCAGATATAAAGTGTGGTGAACTAATAGAGGCAGAAATAAATAAACTCAAGCAAATGCTTGTGGAATATCGGGATCGATTTTGTTTTAAAACTAGCGAGTTAGGCAAAACAAATACAATAACTATGGCAATAGAATGTACTACCGACAAACCTATAGTATATAGGCCGTATCGTTTGTCGTTACCTGAAAGAGAAAAAGTTAATGAAACAATTGCGGAGTTAATCGACAATAATATAATACGTCCGTCGCGTTCACCATATGCGAGCCCCATTATTTTAATTCCAAAAAAAGATGGCGGGCATCGCATGTGTGTCGATTTTCGTGGCCTTAATAAAATTACAAAAAAGGATAAATTTCCT
>NW_019416238.1:1432585-1437071 GCF_000390285.2 Anoplophora glabripennis
GTAGAGATGTTTTAAAATCTTATGAGCTTTGACCTTCATATGCGCAGAAACATAATTCCGACCGTCGCCTAAATTATTCTACGTCCTAAAAACATTACACCTATTATTCACAGTCTCTCTCGAGCTCTAGCGTAAACAAGCCTTTGATCCGATTACAAATATCATAATAAAATGCCCTATTCTTTATTATTTTAATTTAAACAATAAAAATATATATAACGAACGTTCGCCAGTTGACTTTATTGATGCCCGAGCGCCTTAGTTCATTTCTAGTTGTAATGAGGCACGTGTTCTAATTCTGAGTCAATGTTTTCACAACGTGCTTATTAGAAGAATTATAAGGATACGCCACGCCTTTCGCGCATTTCGCGGCTCATGAGATATTAAAAGATCCCTACGAACGTAAATCAGCTAATATGTATGTATACATGTAACGACTAGCAAAGCCAAACAATCATATCATAACAAAAAGAAAAAGACGATGAGGAACCAGAGGAACAATAGGTAGTATGAGCGATCAAGTGGGTCATCGATGTAACTGACTCATGCGCCTTAGATATTCCTAGAGCTAGACGCGCAAAAGCAATTTTTAGTCGGTCAACTGTTTAGTTGTACGAACGAGCAACGTGTTACGATTGATTATTGTGAGCTCGCTTGCATAGGAATTAATAACTTTTTTAACATAGTTGTTAGAATTAAATAACGTACTTAATATTTTTCTGAAAAAATATCAGTATGGACTGTGATTCAGACTGGACCGAAAAACTTATTCAAAGTATTGAAATACGACCAGCATTATACGATAAATCACTGAAAGAATATTCTGACAGACACATTAGTAAAGAAAAATGGGCTGAGGTATGTCAAGAAATGTTCGAAAATTGGGAAGATATGTCCTCCGAAGAACAAATTATAAAAGGTAAATAAATCCGTTGTTTATATACAGAGTGAGCGTTTTTTCAAGCAACATCATGGAGATATCTTAAGAGATTTAGTTCGGTCGGTGACAAGAAATTAGACTTATCATTTTTCGTTATCTACGAAAAACCGAAAATTTTCATTTTAATTTTTATATTTTTAACTGAAAATAGAAAGAGGTTTAGATATTTTTTAAAGTCAGACATTGTTATGACACTTTTTTGTGGAGAGTAAGAAATAATATGCAACTTTTGTTTTCTTTATGGGTGCCATATTGATTTTTTTAATTTCGTACAATTTTCTTAAGGGGTCATCCATAAATTACGTCACACGTAAATGTGGAGGGAGGATATCACCGAAATGTGACAATGTGTAAGAAGGGGCAGGGGGGGTCAAAAGTTTTGTGACGTCACATGTTAAAATTTAAAATACTAAAACGCGAAATTTAGATGTGAATAAAAAACTATAAAAATCTACGAACTTATCTATATTTATTAATAATTTGGCATTCTCGAAAATGAAGTGCCTGATTTACCAGTAATAGCTATATAAAAGAGTGGGTCCAAAGTCCATGGACACTAGATAATTAAGTTTTTATCTATAATTAACATAATTAGTCGTTTATTGTTTTTTAACTAGTCGTTTGTTTTTTCGGTTATCTGAAATATTGGACATTATGTTGATTTTATTAGATTATTTAATAAAACATGTAAAAAATTAAAATAGCTGTTTTCTCTCGATTATTTTTAAATACATGCCTAAATTTAAAAAATGTGTGACGTCACATCAGGAGGGGGGATTATGAAAATGTGACAACCTGTGATAAGGACGGGGGGAGGGGTTCAAAAGTCCTAAAACTCGTGTGACGTAATTTATGGATGGCCCCTAATACGATGTCATATGACATCATCCAGTACCGCGTGCTGGTTCAAGATACAATCAAACTTTTTATACTGACAGGCCTAGAACTAACATATTGCTGAAAGCACCTGTTTATAATACATGTAATACGTTAAATAATATCTGTAATAATTGTGATATAAATTTTACATCATTGAATACAATAAAAAACAGTATATACAACAGAGAGTTACTGTAAATGTACTTGTCACTGTTAATTATCGTTATTTTGTATATTTCTTTTTTTTTTCTCTTTTTTTTTGTATAAACAGCCCGTTTAAATGTGTTTCTTGTGGTCTTGTTTGTGATTAGTTATTATTATTATATTAAATTACTTTATTTTTTATTTTTTCTGTTTATGTATTTCCTGTAATTTGGTTTGCCTGTTGGAAATAAATGACATTATTTTTATTATTATTATTAATATTATATGATATGTTTTACATTTTCGTTTTTGTCAAAGTACCAAATTATCCATTATTACACAGAATACTTAAAAAAAACGTCCAACTATTAAGTTGAACAACATTTTAATGTTATATGATATTCTTCAAATTAATTAATCATTACGTTTTGTGAAAATTGCATATTTGGTTATATGTATTAAACTCCTAACGAAAATTTGACTGAACCGTAAAAATTTCGTTTGAAGTAATAGTTCAATCTTTTGTATTTAGAGCATTTACTGTAAAAGTAATTTGATATTTTGGTAAAAAAAAACAGGGATGCAAAAATGCGAAAATCCAATATGGTGTGAAAAACAAAAGTTGCATGTATATGACTATATATTTAAGTTTCCAATAAAAAAAATGGCAAAAAAAACAAATTTTCAGTTTTGATTGTTGATAACATCAATATGAAAAAACGGGGTTAAATTTCTCTTCGGCAGGTTATTCATCACGAAATTTCATAACTTGGACCTAATTTGATCGAACTCTGTATCTCTAGTTGAATGAAGGTAAGATTTCAATGGGCATCCTGTATATTTAATATTTCCTTTTACATCAATAATTGATTTTTAAAGCTGGCACTGAATTAAATGTATTCTAGAAGATGTTTAAAATTGTTTATATCAGTATTTATAAGGGTTACTAAATGATTGTTACATACTATTTGAGTTAGGTACCTACCCAATTTACGTACGTGTTTTGCATTGCTCCCAAATAAACAAATAATGAAACAAATAAGTACAGAGCATTAATGTATATTGCCATCTACATACAAAGCCTTCATAAATGATTACGAACCACCTGATCGCCAGCAACCAACATTGCACGTCTGGTACTATCAATTGCAAAATCCTAAATGTTAGCATCACCAATGTTAACGATTCGCTTATAATGAACAATGACAAACTGTCTACGCTCGAGATAATGCGATCGCTGATTGGTAGAATAAAATCTCGTGAAAAATTACACCAATGTCCAGTCGATGAAACATAATTGTGTTTTAATGTAATATTGATCTTATTGTTTTAATAATTTTTAATTTTACTGGAATTTAATAGTCAACGTGAAAGAAATAAAGTTACCTTTCTAAACAAGATTACTAGTCACGAGGGTTGCAATCATTTATCAAGGTTCTGTATCATGATCATGATAAATAGTTAATTTTTTACAGTTGAAGTGATTTTATTTCAATTTTACTTTAGGTAAATATAATAGAGAAACGGCATTGTATCAAGATTGAAGTTATACAAGTATCTTCAACTATTCTTGAGTAACTGTAACATTCTATCTTTAAAAATATTCGTCAAATCTCTTTGGATACTTTATTATCTGGTGAATAAACTGAACCACTTCGGTGTCCGTGGCAATCTTTTAAACTGGATCAAGTCTTTTCTAGAAGATCGCCAATTTACGGTTCGTGTTACTGACAGTTTCTCCGAAAAACGAAAGGTATTAAGCGGTGTGCCGCAGGGTTCAGTCCTTGGACCAATTTTATTTCTAATATACGTGTCAGACCTTACCAATAACTGCAGGTCTCAAGTGTTATCTTATACAGATGACCTTAAATTGTTTTACTCACCTTCTTCGCTTCTACAAGAAGATCTTAATATGATTATGAATTGTCCAAAACCAATCCTAGACTACATATAACATTAATCGAATCGAACTACCGAGTGTGACACATCAAAATGATCTCGGCGTTGTTATAACAGAGTCTCTTTCCTGGAGTGCACATGTTACAAAAGGTGTGAAAAAGTGCAATCAATTAATTTTCATAATTAGAAAATCTTTCTGTGACCTCACCATCACCATGTTTCTCAAGTTATATAAATCCTATATTCGCCCTCAGATAGAATTTGCCGTAGCCATATGGTCTCCGTTATTAAAGCAGGACATTGCAAGATTGGAAGGTGTTCAAAGGCGTGCTACAAAACTCCCAGTTGGTTTTAAACATCTTACATATGAAGAACGTCTTATGCGCCTCCGTCTTCAATCATTGGAAGTGCGACGTACTCGTGGTGACCTCATAACAACTTATAGAATACTTCATGGTGAATTATACTGTCCAGAAACGATGTTTCAACTAAACACTGATTCTCGTCTTAGAGGTAACTCCTTCAAACTTAAGAAAGAAAATTTCCACACCCGCAACAGACATAATTTTTTACCCAATAGAATTTTCGACCAGTGGAACTCCCTACCAGATTATGTGGTTTCGG
>NW_019416238.1:1438279-1452423 GCF_000390285.2 Anoplophora glabripennis
ATACATTTTTGCACGATCAAGCTTTTTTAGTTCACTTACCATGTTTGTTTCTACGACAGTAGGATGCGCTTACTGGTTGCTAAGGCTAACAAAACGGTAAGTAATTCACTTACCGTTCTAGAACGGTTGGAGCAGTACATGTTTTTTCAATTTCTATTCTATTCTAGAACTGTCAATTTCGTCAATTAAGAAAGCCGTGACAACAATAAACATCAGTAGATTTCAAAAAACCTGCTTCGCAAATTTATTCAGAAACGTCATTTTTGACGTTACATAAAAAATTAAATACGTATATATAATTTCGTTTTCATTTATTGCGATCGTGCAAAAAATAGTATAAGCATCACGAACGTTAAGAGTTATACCGTTCTCAGACAAAATTGGAGGCTTCGCTTCGCTCAGCCTCCAAACATTGTCTTCGAACGGTAAATTACCCTTACCGTTCTTAATGCTTAATATACTATAAGAATAGACTCGATGGCCACCTTAATCCCCAAACAGTATAATATTTTTCTAGAATATGCATGCATATTTTATTTTATTTTATTTACTGTTTGAATTCGTGTCATTAATTTTTGTTTCTTATTTTTCTCTTTTTATTGTATTTTTCTTATCAACCATGTATAGGATAAGTAATTTTTTTTGTATTACAGCTTAACAAGTATTTGCTTCAGCTCTTAAAAGTTCTTAATAATAATTACATATTGTTACATTCTCTTTTTGACCTCTCATAAATTGTCAAATCAAGTGTCTAATAGTCTGCCGTAGATTTCATATAAAAACTGACATACAAATATTGAATAACAATAAACAAAATGATATTACATATAACGAGAATATTTTTGCATCCTTGTAACGACCAAGTGAGCCTTTTCATTTATTAGAAGTATTAACCCCAACAAAATTAACAGAGCGACACACACGTAAGGGTATCATAGCCAAATTGCCACAGTATACACGTTACCCCTTCAATGACTAGTCATTCAGCTGCTATACCAACTATCTATACGAGGTCTGTTAAAAAAATAACCGAACTTTATGTTTTCAAACTTTATTATTAATTTTATACATTATTGGTCCTTATCTCCTTCAAAGTACTCCTTTCCACTATTCACAAACTTTTCTCAAAGGTGTTTCATTTCGCGAAGTAATCCTGGATAGTTTAAGTTCAAATCTCCATTAAGATTGTAGCGAATTTGCTTTGATGACATCAATTGTATGAAAACGGCGCACTGATTTTTATTTCGGAAATAAGAAAAAAATCTCAAGGCGCCACGTTTGGAGAGTAAGGGGGTGAGAGAGGACAGCAATTTGATTTCTGGCATAAAATTGACGAATTGACAATGAGTGTTCGGGCGCATGGTTATGGTGCAAGAACCATGAGTTGTCTCGTTACAACTCTGGTTTCTTTTTGCAGATTTTTGTCACGTAACCATTGTAAAACACATACACGGTTCACTGTTTCACCTTGAGGCAAGAATTCATAATGCACAATTCCATTAAAGTCGAAAAAAAACAGTGAGCATTGTTTTGACATTGGATCCAGACTAATGTACTTTCTTGGGGCGTGAATATCCTTTACCAATCCATTGAACCATCCAATTGAACTTTTGTCTCACTGTCGTAACTGTTAACCTAGCTTTCGTCTCCCGTTATGACATTTAAATGAATCTCATCGTCATTGGATTGTTCAAGGATTTGCCGACAAACTCCACACGATTTTCTTTCTGTTGTTCAAACGAAGAAAAATTTTTGTTGCAACTCGATGCATCTTCAATTTTTCAGTCAAAGTTATATGGCAGCCAATCAAGATGCTAAACTCTTCTCCAATTTCTCTGACTATTCGGCGATCTATACGCACCAGATCTTTGACTCTCTGAACATGGTAGTCAGCAGTTGAGGTCGAAAGCCTCCTTGGTCGAGGATCATATTCAGTTGACTGACGACCACTTTTAAATCTTGAAAACCATTCGTAACATTGCGTACGACACAGAGCATCATCTCCGTAAACTTTTTTCAAAAATTGAAACGTTTCCGTGATAGTTTTCCCCGGATTCACGCAAAATTTTACGTTACATCGCACATTTCAAAAATCGTCACTAACACTTAGACACGTTGTACTCAAATATCAATATCACGAAAACTAAATGAGATGTCAACATAAAGAAGAAGTGGTTACAGAAAAGATTATGCGCAAACCAATGCTGCCACCCACATATCACTAAATATCTCCATTGGCGCATAATTAAAAAAATTCGGTTATTTTCTGAGCAGACCTTGTATTTAAAAAATATATATATTTATTAGTATTATCATTATATGCTTCATATCGACGAAGTTAGGAACTTAAAAATATTTTTAATGTTTTTAACTATGCCTAATAAATTTTTTAACTTAGCATTGTGTCCAAAATATAATCGCTTCTTATCCTGCTACAGTTGTCAAATCTGAATACAGACTTTAAATCTTGATACTAGGCAGTACAGAGAGCTTGTTGTAAGACTGCGGTATCTTAGAATGGAATTTCAAACCTAAGTTCTAATATTAATAATAAATCACCCCTAAACAATAAAATATATTCTGTAATTACTAAGCTGTCTTTAAACATAAGAAATTCTTAATATTATTTACAGACTGAAGTGAAAATTTAAAAAAAAAATATATTTTTATAGCTAAAGAATTGCAACAGCGCTGGCGGAATTTAAGGACATGTTTCAAGAGAGAACTAAACAAACAACAGCAACCTGGGCAAGCAACTAGTAAACGGCGAAAATACATTTATTTTGACAATCTCTCGTTTTTGCTTCCGATGATGGAAGATCGGGACAATGTGAGCAATAACGGTTCTGCCATAATTACAAAAGAAGAAGTAGATGAAATCGAGGAATTGAATAACGATGCTTATATGATTTCACAACCTCAGCTCCCTGCGCCAAAACGAACGAGAAGAAATATTCCATCATATGAGGAACCATTTTTGAATGCATTAGATGACAGGGATGTGGAAGAGATAGACGAAGATAAATTATTTCTTTTATCTTTGGTGCCCAGTTTTAGAAGGTTAAATGCAGACCAGAAACTCGATGTCAAAATAGAATTTCTGCGAGTATTAAAACGTGTGAGAAACTCACCCCACTGTAATGAAAATTTCACACCTTAATAAAAAAGTAAAGAAAATACCAGCGCTTGTGATCACTCCTAATGATTTCGTGACATTGAGCATGTGGAGTTTTTACCAAATTGAAATTATCGGTTATGACTTAACCCAGTTTAAGTGTTTAAGTATTAACCAATTCATTTATTGAATTCTTTTCATTTTACAGTCTGGCCTTAAAGTGATTAAGTTTAAAACTGAAAGTGATGCATCAGTTTTTTTATTGTATTATTTAAAGTTGTATGTAAGTTGTAAGTTTTTAAAATGTATTATTTTATTTAGTGTGAGCCTTCTAGTTATGGAAACCAATAGCCTGACTTCCTTTTGGCCCTAATATATATGTACCCTACTTGTACAATTTAAAACAGAACTAATTTGAATATCATATCAAGTAGAGAAGTAGTCCTAACTTATAGAGCAACTGTAAATAATTTGATAAAACTGATGTGTCGGTTTTATTATTATATGAAGATAAGATGCTGTAAAGAAATTTAGATTAAACTAAAAAAAAACCACTAGTAAATTATTTGTTGCAGATTAATCAGATTAAATCATTTCTCTGTGACCTAGTAACCACTTAGGAAGAAGTATGACTTAAACTAGATTCTTCAGATAAATGGAACGTGAAAATATTATTTAATCGCAAACCAGTTATTTATGCTTACCTTTCACTGGCTGCCATGTAAATTACGTAATAATCTTCACTGAAAATCGTTGAACTCGGACATTAAGGGAGGAGTTTTTAAAATGAATTATCCACATTCTTAAATATGTAGGTGCTTAATTTATATTTATTACTCAGATACCCTGTGAATGTAGCTTAGCCGAACAATATTCGTGTGGCTATATCTCAGAAGACAATGATTTTTTAAATAAAATAAGTTGGTCTAAATTGGAAAAAAATGTTTAATTTAGTCATAAATTTAATAAGAAAATGAAGTTTAATTGAACTAGACTAGAAACCACCAAACACACATATGTAAAATATTAGAAAATACATAATTTTTTTTTTCAAGTTGTGCGCATTCACGATGCACAACAAATATACCTACCTTTTTAACAGTATAAAGAGTGGCATAAATTTAAAAAACAATGTGTTTTCAAAATCTGTAATATAAAATAATGAAAAATATGGCAAATAACTATTTAGGTTTCTTTGTTTTACCTAAAAAATAAACGAATATCGTATTTGGCTATCCGAAAAACTCTCTGATACTAAGTTTCATTAAAATAGTTTATTTTATCCAAGTGAGCTCTTGAAGTATGGTTTATTGTTTACCAGACATCGTTTGCAACAAACATAATGATAAAAGAATGCAGGGCGTCCCGAAATTGATGCAACAAAATTTGGTCATAGATTTTTAAGACAAATTTAGGGGATCAGTATTTTTTCTTTTTGTAAACTGGCCCCCTCTTTCGGAGTTACAGCCCCCTGAAATCTGTCCCTAAGAAGTCTTTTTTATATCTCAAAACCATGTTGTACGAGAATCACTAAATTTTGTACACAGGGGTTTTATGACATGTGAAATCTCACAGTGCTACGCTTTTTGGCGTGAAATCCCCTTAAAACACATTTTCGTGGGCCCGCTTGTCTTTGGAACCAGACAAATTTGGTCGCAAACTTGATTTTTTTTTAAATTACCTAGAAAGCCATTGAATTTAGAAACTTTTTTGTCTCTTGATATTTGTTTCGTAAAACGCAATGTTTTTGAGGAAAATGGCGAATCACGATATGCATTCGATCACATTTTGACATTTTTCTCGAAAACATTGTGTTTAACGAAAAAAGTATAAAGAGACAAAAATTTTCTAAATTTAATGGCTTTCTAGTGGACTGATAATTTTTAAGAAATTTAAATATGCGACTAAATTTTTTTGGCTCCAAAGACAAGGGGGCCCACGAAAAATTGTCTTAAGGGAGTTTCTCGCCAAAAAACATTGCACCATCAGATTCCACATGTCATAAACCTCCGTGTACCAAATTTAGTGATTCTCGTACAACAGAGTTTTGAGATATAAAAAAAAGATTATTCTTAGGGGCGGACTTTAGGGGGCTGTAACTCCGAAAGAGGGGGCCATTTGGCAAATATAAAAAATAAAAGGTCCCCTAAATTTGTCCTAAGAATCTGTGACCAAATTTTGTTGCATGAATTTCGGGACACCCTGTATACTCACAGCAGGTATTTGTTCAATTTATGTTATCTACTTTTTACGGTGGTTTTGTTGAAATCGTGATGCTCCCAAGGTTTATGGGTTAATGTTAAAACATTATTTTTTTTTCAAAGCTAGGTGCTATAATAACAGTTTCATAATATAGGCACTATGAAATGGGTTCAAGGCCACAAACGTAAAACGGGTAATTAATCTTATTCATGGTATCTTTATATCATCACATGCTGATTAAAAAATGAATTTTTCATTCGATTATGACTGAGAAAGATGATTTGCTGTCACCCTATAATTTTACATATTAACCTTACTTACCTATTTTAACCATATACAGAGCGATTCACAACTTATCAAAAAAAAATAGAGGAATAGATGCGTCATGAAAAATGGAGTCAACATCGTAAAAAAAATTGTAAAATCCTTATAGTTTGCGAGAAAAAAATTATTAAAGTCGTGCTTTCAACCTTTACATCGCCGGGCTATTGCATTCTCCAGCGTCATTTGCTTCGTGCGCTGTGCGCAATGCGCTCTCTCTCCACATGGCCCCAGGCGATTCGAAATACTAAAATCCTATGTTAGTATTAACATTTTTGCGATAGTGTTTACATTAGTTTTTCAATTTCAAAAATGGTTTACGTGTATACCAACTGGGGGTAGATGGATATCGTTTTAATTTATGGTGAAGCAAGACACCTTTGTGTTATGATGAACCATTTGTGTTATGGTGAAGCAACACAACATTTGTGTTAGTTCGTAGAAACTGGGTAAGACGGACCCAAATGTATTTACACGTCGGTGGACACAATTTTGAACAGTTGTCAGTTAAGTATGTGAAATTATTTTATTAATTAAAACCACAAATTAATTTTATTAATTAATAATAATAATACTGTAAAGGCAGTTGAATTTGCTTACTTATATAAAATAGATGTATATAAAGTTTTATTTCTTTCTTTCCTTGGAAAAGAAATTCTTTCAATTTTCTATCCATTCATTTTTTTACACTGCCGCCGTGCTGGTCGCCGACTGCATGCTTTGCGACAAGGTCAGATTTTACAGTGGACTAATTCCAGTGACGTGCAGAACTGTATTTTTAAATCATTTTAGAACTGCCTTCTTAATTTGTAAGAGTGCCCTATAGAGTCAAAAAAATGTGTTTGTATAAGTTCTGAAGCACCCTGTATGTAGATATAGAACTAGAAAACCATCTAACTTTATTTTAATTTAAATATAACAAACTAATTCAAATTTTTTCTAAAAATTTACCATATTATGTAATTTGAATTAACTTGAATTAATTACACATCTGTAAAGTAAAATGGTAAGACAAGAGCCAAAACATAAAGAAGTATAAACTTTTTAAAGATAAAAGACAAATATTTCTCAAAATATTTAAGTATATAAAAATTTAGAAATATACGTATCTAGAAAAAAAATTTTCTAAAAATATCATAAATGGGCGTTTGGAGAAAACAAGAAAGTAAAGCACCAAACCTCAAAATGTTTGTACTTACAAATATCACTAACTGAAGTAGATTATTCATATTATTTTATTAAATATTTTCTCTAATAATATGTCTTAACGAAGTTGCTCATCCGTTTTATCATCCCATGTTGCTTAGATTATGATTCCTTTTAAATTGCGCTTTAACGAGAATTAAACAGACGCCGTTTCCAAACACCCTAAGGTGTTTGAAAAGGTCATTAGTCTCGAAACTGGTCCTGACCTGTTTAAATTGAATTCACTACGTTCTCTATCAATACTTCTTTATGCTAATACTGCGCTTGAACCGTATAAATCTAAGTAGGCATAATAAAGATTTGTGTTAATTAGTAACACTCCTAAATGAAGGTATCTCGTAATTTAAAAAGTTTACAAAGATTCTTATTAACACAAAAGCGCAGTGTGCCACAATTTTGAAGAAATCGTTCACAGGCAAACTAAATATAAAACATAATTCTGTGCTACCTACCTGCTGATGCTCACTGATATTTATAAAAATACCTCCAAGTACGGCAGCTGTAATATTGTCATGCCGACACACGTCCTTGGCTCTCTAGATTTAATTAATAATTATTCCTCTCGTATACCTGAGTAGGCAGGATAACAGCTATGACTTCGATTGTTTATTTACATTTTGTGACTGAAAAAGCGCTTTAGAAATAACGTTTTGCAAACTCATCGAGTGGGGATGGTGCTCCTCTCGACGCAAGGTTAGGCACGTTTGAAAGAATTTTTTTTTGAAGAAATTTCACTTCATGTGAAATAATGGCACCGTAAAGAGTTTTGAGGTGGTTTAAAATGAGGGGATTTATTAGGACGTTTATTATTTTTTTATTTAGTGTGGTGATTTGTAATTCACAAGTGCAGGAAATTTTTAGGGATATTAGAAGACTCTTCAATATCGGCGATGGTGTAATTGATGATGCAGAAGACATAAGTGCAGAATACGACTTCATTGTTATAGGAGCAGGTTAGGCCTTTTAATACAAATTTATTGAAAATTTATAGAAATTACAAAAGAATGTATGACACTTTTTGTTTTGTCATGTCTTAGAAAAACAAAGTGTTCCGAGTAATTATCGAGAAATTACTAAGTCAGTTTAACTAATAATGTATTGGTTTCAGAACTAGATCTTGTCCGCAAAATAAATAAATAAAAGGGTAAGGTAAATAAGAGGTTAAGTAATGATTTGTCTTAAAACGATCACTAAGAACTCTATGATTCATCAGACATGTGTTAAAAAAGTTATTTGACATCACAGATAAAAATCTTTTAAAGATTTTCAAATAATCGTAAACGCCACTACCAATTTTTTTTTAAATTGTACTGACCAAGTTATCTTCAATAAATATGAATTAACTGATCAAAAACTGATTTCTTTCCTTAGGAAACTTTTTAGGAAAAAAATTACTTCTACCTTTTATTTGTTTTAAAGAGGCCCTCATCATATTTAATTTTGCAGTATAGGCAAAACATTTCTTCTGTCTTTTCTAGTAGGCAATATTTCACACAATTTTATTTTCTACTATTTAGGTATTTTTACTATTTAAATATAGGCGAATATTCTGTCCAAATAAATACATCAAAATATTAATGTATTATTATAAAAATACTAGTCGGTGAGAATATATATATTTGAATTTATCATAATTCACTTTGGTGCAGTATACTGCTCAATACAGATTCATTGTAGTGTTTTTTTGTATTCAATTAAATATGGATTACATGCTTTCCAGAATATAATCCGTTACAATCGAAAAAAAATCACTTTATTATATGTAATGCTAATTATTTACTGCAGATACGTGACCTAACAAATTAATTAATTATTTCTCCAATTAATACATTAGTAAAGTTATTATGAAATACGTGCACACTGTAGATAATTTGCCGTGTTGTTTATTAAGTCCGGTGTGATCTGAATATTTCATTACCAGATCCTGATATGTAATGTTATTTCATTTTTATTCTTCAACGATTGTTTTTATTACTGAATATTTAATTGTCACTCGTATAATCTTACATCATTTGACTTAACTACAAACATTTTTATTAAAACATTCTTAATTAACTTGAAGGTCAAAAACCAAAACCTAAAACCTCGTTTAGAAAATAGTTTATATCAACAATAAGTTGCTAATTAATGTCAGTAGCTATTATGCAAGTAATTCACATTCTAAATGCTACAGGTTGTCTCCGTTTTAACGGATTTAAATGAAGCAGTTAATAGAAGAAATAATTTTAGGCAAAGAGTTTCATATAAACAAATATCGGAGAACCCTTAATAAAAAAAATACAAGGTGTGAAAGATATAATAAAAAGCAAGTTTTTATTTTTTCATTTCGTAGGGCGGTGTTATAGGTAACAATGACATTAATTCAACAAAAAAAGTGGTGTAGCTCTGGATAAATTAAACAAAATATCATTTTTGAGTAAACCATTTAATTCTGAACAATAGTTGTCTCTTGATATTTTCTCGTATCTGATAGGTTGCGCCGCACACTGGGGATTTTTGTATGGAGGTGAGGAAAAAAAGTTTTTTTTTTAATAGGTATAGTAATTTAATGACTGCTGTAATTTTATTTATATAGTAGTACATAAAATAATTCAGATTAAAAAATATATATTTGGGGGTGAAAAGCAAAGGCGTACAAGTATCAAAACTAAAAAAATTGAGTTATATGCAGGAATCAACACTTAATACCAATATGTATTACTCTATAGGTATGTATTAGAAACCAAAAATATTATGTATGAAAATGCGTGTCAGGTTGCAGCACCCAGCGCTCCCCACCCTTCCGAATTTACGAACTCGAACGAAGCTAATTCCCTATGTAGCCTTCCGTTATAAATGCCACTAATTAAAAAGGAACACTTAGGAGCACTTGAAATTGATTTAAAATGTAGAAGCTGGTATTAGACAATGTTTTGGTAGTGGTTTCCAACTGTAGGCAAATGTAGCTAAAATTAGAGGTCCAAGTGTTTGGAGAAATAGGGCTTTTTTATTCTATGTTCATAAAAATATTTTTAAACAGAAAATAAAAGTCTCTGCAGCGTTTATTTTTTCAATTTTAGCTTATTGAAATATCCTATTTTAAATAAAAAACAAAAATAAAGATGTTAGCTCAAGCAATAAAATAATATTCCTCTTGAAATTCTTAGGTTAAATTTCAGTCAGTTCAATAAAACATGTAAGTAATGAGTTTGAAACGGTTTAAAAAAAAAACTAGTAGTCAGATCAAAGTAATTCTTTTTGATTTGATTGTAACAGTTATTTCGAAATTTAAAAATATCATTGCATATTGCATTAATAGTATATTGAATATATGACTTTTTTCCGTGAAATCCTCACAGTGCGCCGCAAATAAAGTTTTTACGATTATTGTACGTAAGAACGTTTTGTTTCTGTGGAAAAATACAAAGCATGCCGGGTTTAAAGGACATTATCCACCTTTTCCAAAACCACAATAAGATAGTAACAAACGACTTAATATAAATTACAATAGGTATGTATAGTAGTAGTAGTAGTAGTATAGTAGGTAGGTATAAATTACAAACGTATAAATTACCATAATTGCTGACTAACACGAATAAAAGTAACTTAATTTAAAAAAAAAATCCAAAGTAAATGTTCAAATTTGTGTTCGTTTTGTTGAATACATAAATGGCTTCTACGATTAACAGACCGCTTCACATTATCAAACTGGTCTGGAGTTATTGTCCGGGAAATGTTTCAAATTCACTGGCGTAGAAAGAACTTCATTTTTTAACAAAATAAAGATGTCGATAGGTGTGATATTTGGACAACTCGTTGGCCATACTACAGATCTACCTGGTCCTATCCATCTATTTTGGTACAACTTCAAATAAGTCATTATTCAAGAACTCAAAAATAGCCCCTTCACGATACCTATCCCTACATTCTCTCTAAACTCTTCCTGAAAATAGCGAGGACCTATGATGTTGGAATTTTCTGTGGTCTACTTACGCGAATTATGGAAGTTTACTACTCCCCTTTGAGTAACACACAACTCCGTCCATAATTCTGGATGTTCTAGTTTTAGGACATTTGCCAATTGATTCTTTCTACTAGTGCTTAAACTGTCCATCAAAAACACTAACACTTGCCTATCGCGCCTGATGTCTACTTGTCTTAGGGGTTTATATTCTTGATTTCTGCCACCTAAGACCTAATTACGTGAACGCTGATGTACACTTACGAATACCCTCCAATATGGATACAGACGATTAGGAAATCTTCTAGCCAGTGGCGGCTCGTGAAGGAGGACTCTGGGACTCCGCCCCCCCAGATATTTTCAAACTGTAAACTTAAAATAATTTATTTATTTAAATCAATAAAAAATCTAAGTAGCATCCATTCAATATGTCTTGGATGTTAGGTTGGTTGCATAAAGTGCATGTACGCCGTGAACGTAGCTCAGATTAATTCCATCTGCCATCTATGATCGTACCAAAGAGTTATGTCCATCGCGGACAGTGAAATCTGAGTCCATCGTCAAGCATATGTTTACATAATTATGATTGGACAAATTGGCACGTGGAGGGGATAGGCGACGCTAGGCTCGCGCGCTTTATTTTGGACTCCATGTGACAGTAACCCGTATCACTGAAGTGTGGTTATACGTGTTTTGTTTTTGCTTTGGCGCTTTTTAAGACATTATATTTTATAAGTTTAAGTTTGAAATGACGGTTTGTGAAATAAAAAAAACATGTTATTAGTAATTTAAGTTTAGAGGAAAAAGTCGAATTGAAAAACAACGGACGTCCAACGCCAGTGTTGAATTTACTTCAGGTGCAGAAAGAGTGCAAAAGTAGGCCGGCTTTTATTCGCAAATTTGATAAAAACATTTATGATAAGACCCTGTGGTTGTGTGGTTGTGACGAAACAGATCTATTTTTTTTTTGTTTTGTATGTTTATTGTTTGGAGGAGGCGAAGAAAACTGGCCGAAAACTGGAGTTTCTGACTTTCTGAATTAAGAAACATGAAAATTTTCCTAATCACAAAAATAACTTGGTGAGTTTTTTACTTTTAGGATTTCTTCTTGTTTAAGCAGTGCTTATGCAGAACAAATAAATAGTCATAACGAAACAGTTAAGAAAAATCGATTGCTTATATCAAAAATTTTAAATATCTCAAAACTATGTGGTACATGTAACCTTCCTCTTCGTGGACATAATGAAAAAAGTGACTCAGTAAACAAAGGGGTATTTTTAGAACTGATAGACCATAGTGCAAAAATTGATCCCGTTTTAGATAAACATCTTAGTGATGCCCATGTTTTTAAAGGAACTTCAAAAGCTATACAGAATGAACTATTACAGTAATCTACATAATTATATCCCAACTGGGTTGGTTGATCGATTATTCACTTCAGCCCCCACACGTTGAAATTTTACTTCTCGCATTGTATCTAATTGGAAGTACTGTACCTACACACTGACAGTATTCATTTTGGGGTACTTGCAAAACACAATGATTTTCAAATTAATCAAAATTTTTCAACTGCGGCGCTAAGCAGGGAGCTGCCGCCCCCCGCACCCCCCGCAGCTCGTATCATATATGTCCTCTTTACAAAATGCGCCCCCCCCCCTGCATTCAAACCCACGGGCCGTCACTGCTTCTAGCATATTTCCGAACAGCTTCTATAGAATTCCCATTGCATTACCTTAAACGAAATGGATATCCGCATACTCCCCATTCGTAATATCAAACACCAAACCACTACCAGAGTTTCAACAAAATGAAAGATCACACAAATTAATACATTCAGTACTTCACACAATCATCATCGGGTTCTAGCAGAAGAACCTACCCATTTCAGGTACATTAGCTTGAAATGTTCTGAGAAACAACGGAGCGCGGCGCGATGCAACGGTGACAAATGCAAATAAATATCAAGAGAGAACTACATATTGTTCAGAATTAAACGGTTCATCCAAAATTAATACATTGATTATCCAGGGCCGTACCAACTTTTTTTACTGAATTAATACAACTGGTTACCTATAACTTTGCCACTAATTAGTACAAAAATAAAAACTTTTTTCCTTATTCAACTTTTACACAAATAACGGATTATTAAAAAATATATAAAATATAAAGCAAGTAACATTACAAGCAATTACGAATGATATAATAATAATTTAGGTAATACAGGGAAGTATAGTATTGTGCAAAACTACATTGCTTCGTAAAACATGGCGTATATTTCTGTTTTGTATTTTCTTTTTGCTAAGTTCTGTTTAACTTTTTAAGATATTTTCATTTATTTTATATTGATATTTATAAACTTGAAGAGGATATTTGATGAATTGAAAACTCGATCGGTAAAAATATTTTTTATAAATAGCATTTTTATTTTAACATCTACTGTCCACTACTATATTACTGACTACAACGATAGTTCAATTGGATCTGTTTCCAGGTGTTCAATTAAATCCCTTACAAGATTAATTATATAACATTCTGCCCCTTAACCTTTTTCACTTTCATACCTAGAAAAAAGTAGTAAGGGCCAAAGTAGCAGGAAATTTTTGAAATTCAAAACTGTGCTTAGAAAAACAATCGATTTTTTTAAACAGTACTCTTTTAGATAGAAGGCATTTGGAGTATACTTATATTTAAATAGATTGGTCTGGTAAAATATTATTAAGTAAGAAACAATGTGTGCGTTCATACTATCCGTAACAGTCAAGTTCCGGTCGAATCCGTATAATGTGAACATGACTTTACCAGACCGAGATCGGACCGAGACCGAACCACGATCGATATTATAGTGTGCATTAACCCTAACAGATATAAGGTATGAAAAATTTATCTCTATTATTAAGAGAGATAAGGCCAAAGGTGTCTGAAGAGTTTATTGATAGCATTTGTCCACATCTTCTTTATTATAGACCAGTCATTATAGCTTTTTTTCGTGAAAAAAAAAAAATACTATTAGAAGTTTCTCTGCGGAATATTGTTCAGAAACGTGTTATAAACAAAATATCAAAAAATCAACTCGAGACTAGGTGGGAAACTTTGTTAAAACAATGGTCAAAATTATGGAAACGTGGTTTTTTGACTCGCGTAAAAAAAATTATTATTCATAGAGAAAAAAGGTTTATACAAAAAAAATAGGTATTACATAAATCTGTAAAATAAGACAAGTCCGATTAAATTCCGATAATTTGTTTATGCGCAAGAGCTCAAAAATGTCCGCCTTTTTCAATTGCTAATAATTAATACATTTTTCATCGCAGATACTTGTAATTCAGGATTTTTTAGGCTTTTTGCACCTGTCCTAATTCT
>NW_019416238.1:1453225-1514172 GCF_000390285.2 Anoplophora glabripennis
AGGCTTATTTAATACCTACCTTTTTTGTATAAACTTTTTTTCGCTATGAATAATAGCTTTTTTACGTGAGTCAAAAAACCACTTTTCCATAACTTTGACCACTGTTAAAACAAAGTTTCCCAACTAGCCTCGAGTTGATTTTTTGATATTTTATTTATAACAGGTTTCCGAACAATATTCCGCAGAGAAACTTCTAATAGTATTTTTTTCCCGAAACAGGCTCTTTCATGTCTATAATGACTGGGCTATTATTAGAAATAGATCTATCAAACTTTACATTGTGAACACGAAAAAGTACTGTAATCAAATATGTAAAAATGTAATGTGTCCTATTTAAGGAAAACACAGGCTGTAAAATGTATTCAAAATACATCATTTAATTGTTTTTCAAAGCAGCAAAGATAGGTATAATATTATGATCGTGAATAATCCTGTACCTACATAAAGATGTGCTCTTAGTTTTAAAAAATATATACCGGGTGTTTAATAGGAACCCCCATTTTTTATTACAGATTTGAATTCTGCGGCTAACAGTACGTAGAATTTGTCTGAAACATTATTTTCGATTCATGATAGATGGCGCTGTAATCGACAAAATTCAATTTTTTTTTTAATTATTAAATTATTAGCTAGAATAGTATAAAAATTTTTTTTAATAATTCGTGAATTTTTTGCTTCAGTGCTTTTTAAGTAAATGATGTGTAATGACTTCTAATGACTTCTATATAGAGAACGCAACTTGATGTCTATTTAAAAGATGACACACGATTTTTATAGGTTCTGGAGGAAGTGTGGTGGCAAACAGATTAACAGAGAATCCAAAATGGACAGTCCTGCTATTAGAAGCTGGAAGAGATGAAAGTTTTATAACAGACATACCACTTTTGGCTGCTTTTCAGTCTACCACAGGTTACAACTGGGGTTATAAAAGTGAAAAACTGAAAACAGCCTGTTTGGGACTCATCGACGGAAGGTGCAACATAGCTAGAGGAAAAGCACTAGGCGGAACTTCAGTAACAAATTTTTTACTGTACACCCGTGGAAGCAGGTGAGGTTTTTTATTTAAAAGATTATTCAGAAATAATATGTACCTACATTTTATTTGTTCTCATTATTAAAAATATGTTAAAATTTGAAATAAATTTGTCCAACCTGCCGCACATTTTCGTCGTGGTCTACCCCTTCTATTTCTAGGACATTATTTTTTAACTGTAAATTTTGGTATTGGAAAGCGTATAATTGTAACTGTTCAGGTTTTTTTTTATGAAAGAAGATTTTCGAAGGGTTCTTAATTGTGATCGTACCGCTTCCTAAATAGTTTTCAGTTACCTACTTCTAATATCATATTTATCCAGATATAAAGATTTAAATTCACTATATGTTAATATCTGTGGAATAACACGTCCTAGATACTAGTTCGAATACTAAAGTAACAGTAGTTCTACTTTTCTTAATTTAGTAACAGATCTATACTGTTCCAATAGTCCAATTAAATGAGCGTTTAAATCGCAATTTGGTCAACTTGCCTGAATTTTTGATATAAGTTAGTTTAGGGTATATAATAACAATAAGTGACAGTAATTTTTGTTTCAACCCCCTGCCAGGGGTGGAAAAAGATAAAATAAACTTTACTTTCAACCCCCTGGCCGGGGGTTGAAAGTAAAATGACTGTCACTTATTGTTATTATATACCTCAAACTAACTTATATAAAAAATTCAGGCAAGTTGACCAAAATTGCGATTTAAAGGCCTATTTAATTGGACTAAAAGACTAGACCTATGTTTCTGTATGTATTTTGACGCGGTGGATCCTAATCCTGGACCAGAATTGCAGTCATTTTCAGTCGGTTCCTACAATTAATTATATCTAATGCTGATCCCTCCCAAAGAGATATTTTCCATATTTTCTGTATCTGAGGGCGGTTTTTCGTATATTAAAAAAAATGGAGGGTAATGGAGCAATTATCGCTCCGGATTCAGATTCAGTACGTCTAAATACATGAGGAAGTCTGTGGAACATACCACTTTTTTTGCGCCTGTGTTATTGAAAGTAACACGTATAGATCTTTCTAGCTCTAGCGTCAATTATTGTCCTATTTATTTTCTGAATTGACAATTTATTCCAACAACATACAGTCTTCTGTAGTAGTAATTAAGGCTGACGACGTTAATAATGACTGTTAACAATGATGCACTACATCTAGTTCAAAGAAGGAATGCATTCGGCGGTAGATTGGTCTGACTTTGCTATTCAGTCTAAGGGCAGGGGTAAGATGAATTTAATAGAATTGTTGTCACATGTCTGTAACCCTTTGTTTTATCTTTACACTGTCTTCTCTTATTTTTAATTGCTATTTAAATCAAAACTTCCAAAACCGATCACATTATGCGGTGTCATTTTTGATCTGAAACTAATTTTGTCATCACATACTTAAACCATAGCATTATAGCTCTCAAGACTTGAGAATATTGGCACATATATACAACAGTACATTTTAGCATCAGCTCCTATGATGTTGAGCTCGCAGTGTTGTTTTCATTATTTAGGGACCTATAGACAAGGCGAAAACCTCGCATTTGTGGGAGAAATTTTCCGATTCGATTTTTTTGCATATTCAGATTCGTGAGATGTTCCTTAACATGAATCGAGATGATGCCGGTCGGAAATCTGGTGCCCATTTGTTTAAACACACTTTTTTTAAACAAATTGTAAAAATAGGTTTTTTCACTCCGGAAAAGATTTTTTGGCACATTATAAACAAAAAAGTTCCTATGCATTATGCCTCTAAAATTTATAGTTTTAAAGTTATAAACAATTTAATTTGCTAAAAATGCGAAAATGACGATTTTCAACGGCCGATTTCTGGGTTAAAAATTGTTATCTTTAATGTTGCCAGGTACCTAAATTAAAGTTTAAACATCCCCCTACAAGATGATGAAGAGTTTTTGGGACTCGCATTATTCTAAAGCCTTGTTTTTAATTGTTAATAAAGCGCTATGAGCCGCGCGCGCGTCTCTCTCATACGCGGATTTGCTATTTCTAGCTTAATTTTGCAGTTTTTGAAGGTGCAGAAATACTTGTTAAAATAATTTTAATGTTATCTTATTGTCAGTGATACAAATTTACTGCTACAAACTGTTTGTCTACTATGCATTTTCATGGCTGTACCGTGCTATTGTAAATATCTAAGACATTCAGAAGGATCATACTCAGTGAAAACCAACATATACAATAAATGTCCGATAATTTTTATTTTGATAAATCACTGAACTGCAACATTAAAACTAATTGACAACAAATTTAGCATACATTTAATACTAAACAGTGTCTAATATCATAATAAACTGCTTCGTGATTTCTTATATAAAAAGACCAGTTTTTTAACGAGATGAAGAAATTGAAAAAACAGTTTTGTATAATGATACCAGAAATTAAAGTGATCCGAATATCCTTTATGTGTTTCTTAATTAGCATAATGTATTAGGATAAAATTAACCAATCTCTCAAATCATTTCAAAATGAAGACATCCTGTATATGTTGGATATTGTTTAAGAAAAACTTTTTGTGAAAAGTGAAAAATAAGTTATCTGTCATTTCAACTGCATCCGTGGACAAGATATGATTATAATATGGCGGTAACAATGACAATGACAATAATAAATAAAACAATAAAATTTTAGGTTAGATTTCGACATGTGGTCACGCATGGGTAATGAAGGATGGAGTTATGACGAAGTTTTGCCCTATTTCATTAAATCAGAGAACTGCACTAGCTGTGGAGAAATAGACAAACCTTTTCATGGAACGGATGGCTACTTAAATATTGAACACCCAGGATATGAAAGCCCAACCGTTAAACTGTTTCTAAAGACTGGTCTAGACCTGGGTTATAAAAATAACGATCCAAATGGAAAAATTGGTTTGGGTAAGATTATTATTTGATGTTTCAGGGAAAATGTATTGATTTTTGATAGGTTTTTCTAGGGTGCAGGCAACGATGAAGAATGGTGCTAGGTGTAGTGCAGCTAAAGCATTCTTGAAACCTATTAGATATAGACGCAACTTACACATATTAACTCAATCAAGAGTTACTAAACTTCTTATTAATCCACAAACGAAGCAAACGTATGGAGTAGAATTTCTAAGAAACAGAAAAAAATATTCCATTAGAGTAAAAAAAGAAGTTATACTAAGCGCTGGTTCTGTGAATAGCCCACAGATTTTAATGCTGTCAGGAGTTGGACCTCGAGATGTTTTGGGAAAAGCTAAAATTAAAATTATACAAGATCTTAAGGTCGGATATAATTTGCAAGATCACATGGCAATGTCCACTCTTACGTTTTTGGTCAACGAAAGTGTAACAGTGTCTGACCGACAAATGCAAAATCCTGTTCACATTTACAACTATCTCGTAAGAGGTAAAATAAATAAAATATGGATCAATGCCAACTACATTGAGAATTTTTTAAATGAAGATACTGACTGCTAAATTTTAAAATTATATATATAATTATATGTCGTAACTTATACAGTGGTCGACAAAAAAAAAATCCAACCTATAGGAAAAGCTTTCAACTACTAAAATTTTAAAAATGTTGGCAATAATTTTTGCATAATCGATAGCTCATGTGACAGCTGGTTTGGCAGGAAAGCTGAAAAATGTAGTATGAATTACGAAAATTTAAGAAAAAAAATAGAAATTAAAAGTTAAAGAAATTGTCCTTATTGTCAAATCCTGCTTTAAGAAAAATATTTTTGTTATTTTTACTTGTAAGATAATTTAATATAATAATAACCTTTATTATAATTCTAAACAATACATTGCATATTGTATAAGATTAGTCCAAGTAAATAAACATAAACCAACACAAATATAGAAAATATCACAAGTATCACAATATCACAATAAATAAAAACAAACAATACAATTGATTAAAATAAATATTCCTTAGTCTCATAAAAGTATTTATCTTTAAGTTATTTTTTTTAAGACGGAAACAATTTTATATCTGTAAAATATTAAATATCCAAGTCCTAATAGGTGAACTACATGTAACCTTCATTAAAAGGTACAAAAAGGTACAACCAATTTATCATTATGTCTTATTTAAATATATACAAAGTGCATAAATGGAAAGAGTTGGCAAAGTTAAAAGCTTGTATGCCTTAAAAATATGTTTACAGCTCATGGGCATCTGCAGAAAAATTTCTCAGGCGGGGCAGATCGAAATTGTGGATATGTATTTAAAAGAAGCTTAAAACATATTTCTCACAAAATTTTAGGCAGGCAATACCTATTTCCTCTCACGTTAATGGAAATGCAATTTGTTAGTTTATACTACTATTAATTAATCCAATTTTATTTTCAAATTTATTTTCACGTGAAATCAACTTCAAAATTTTAAATAGAACATCTAGTTTATTATTACATATTCAAAAGCCTTGTTACAATACAAATTATGATGGAAATTAAAATGCATTTCCCCATCATACGTCTGAAAATACGAATAATAGGTACATGATTTTTATTCAACTGATAATATCTCTGATATTGTCCAAGAAAACCCCTAATCTCATAAATACAAAACTGGAAAGAAAATTTGATAATAAAAAACATCTACCATTCTACACTAAGTTTCATTTCTATTTTCCAAGCATTTTCCAGACACTGCCTGTCTAAAACTTCTTGGAAAACCCTTTATAAACAGAGAAAGATACGAAAAGAGTTATTACTAAAATAAAGTGTATTAAACAAGATAACAAAACTAAATTCACATTGTTTTAAAGCACAAAAACTAAGTAAATTTAACAATAATCACAACATTACGTCTAAACTTAAACATTTTGTAAATAAATAATTATTAATAAAAAAAATAATGCTGGATTCACGAGTAATGTTTATTAAATTGAAACATTATTCGAAAACCATTGTTGTCGGATAGAAATTTGTTCAACACTCTGTTGTCAGATGCAAAAGGCGCATACTTCAAATATCGTACAAATAACTTTTTTTAAACTAAGATATTATGAAATTTAATTTGGAAAAGTTCCATATTTATTAATGAAGCTATTTTAAAGGAAAAAATATTTAGACTGAATGTTGCTAATTAAAAAAATTTCACATAAAATTTCATTGCAGTGTGCCGAAAATCCGAAAATTTAATTCTGAATAACTTTGTTCGGTATCTGGTCAAGAAAATCATTTAGCGATTTCATACAACAAAATTAATTTTGCAGTTTTTGAAGGTGCAGAAATACCTACTCGTTAAAATAATTTTAATGTTATGTCATTGTCAGTGATACAAAACTGCTACAAACTGTTTGGGAAATTATGTATGATAAAGTATTTACATATTTATCATTTCAGATAATATAATACACTCTTGTCATTTATATTACTTTTGCAAGAAGTACATATTTGTATCATTACAGGCAAAGGTCCGTACACTATTCCTGGTGGAGCAGAGGCTTTAGCTTTCATAAAGACCAAATACTCAACGAGCAGCGACGACTATCCAGATATCGAGTTAGTGCTAGGAGCAGGTGCTCTTACGGGAGACACTTTTGGCAGCTTTCGGGGTTTACTAGGAATTCCAGACTCACTCTATCAGAGGGTTTACGAACCTTTAAGTAACAGATCGGCATTCGGCATTGCCACCGTCTTGTTGAGGCCGAAGAGCAAGGGTAGAGTTCTAATAAAGGATTCAAATCCATTACACTGGCCTATTATAAGGCCGAATTATTTTGAAGAAGAAGAAGATATAGCGACAATGGTCGAAGGAATTAAGACGGTAAATATTTACATAAGTATATGCAGCATGCAGTATTTTTTTCACAGTGACACTAGTGGCAATGATTAATACAAAAATTCCTAACGACAGTAAACATGTCGGCGATGAGCATGCATATCTGATGTAAAATGTAATTGCTTTTAATTTTAAAAATCATTGTGTAAAAAAGTAGGTACAGAAATACTATCAAATATTATTATGAAAATGTATGGATAGAAATTTAATGTAGGTTCCTTGTTATGACTTTGCTTAAATAACTTTTTCAACCATAAAAATTGAATGCCCAAAATAATTTGGAAACTTAATACTTTAAAATTTAAGTGGTGCTTCCTGAACGAAAATTTACACTTTTTGAAAAGAAAATAAATAAAGTTTTCTAAAATTCGATTAAGAAAGGGGGAGGGCCAATTAGGCCGGTTTTTGGCCCCTTAATTTTTGACCAAAAAAAGAAATAATTTTTTTATTATTTATATCCAATAACTATTCGATTCCATCCAAACGGGACCCCCCCCCCCTCCTAGTCAGGATTAAGGCCAATTAGCAGTCAGATTGAGAAAAAGTGCATTAAATCAAAGGATCTCGGAGTTTAGGTTTTTTGAGTCGCTGAGTCCAAATCGGATGTTAGTTTGTCTGTATCAGGCCATTTTAAGGTTGTTTCAAAGTCATTTCAAGGTCAAATTGAAAAAAAGCCGTGCAATCAAGTCCGACCGCATGTTATACAGGATTTTGGGATAACCGAGTTCGAATCCGAGGTCAGTTTGTCTGTATCAGGTTATTTGAAGGTCGTCTCAAGGTCATTTCAAGGTCAAATTGAGAAAAGCCAGACAATTAAGTCTAACTATCTGTTATACACGTATTTGGAGTTATTGAGTTCAAATCTGAGGTGAGTTTGTCTGTGTCAGGTCATTTAAAGCCCATTTTAAGGTCACTTGAAAGTTAATGTATGGAATAAACCCTGGAGTCAATTACCGTTCTTATAGTCGCTTAGTCCTCGTCCGAGGACCATTTATATGTACTAATAATGGTTCAAGGTTATTTCAAGGTTGATTTGAGAAAAAGGACTTATGATAGGGTCAGTGAGAAACGATTTCAGACATCTCTGTTTTCGACCAAAGCTAAAATTGTTGATACTAAAAACAGGTTTTTAGAATCATTCGAGTTTAAACAGAGATACGCAAGGTTTACGCAATTTCATCTGAAGAAGCAAATGAGCAGATCTTTTATCACGAAAACTATTTATTTGACCTGTACAAAGGATTTCTCATGAGTTCCACATCAGTTATCTCTTGACCTAAAACTTGATACATATAAACGGACTCGGAGACTTCAAAAACGGTAATCGATTTCTTGTTTTTTTCTTGGTTTGACCTTGAAATAACACTCAAATAACTTAATGCAGACAAACTGATCTCGGATTTGAACTCTGCAACTCCAAATACATGTATAACAGGCAGTTAGACTTAATTGCTCGGTTTTTTTTCAATTTGACCTGTAAATGACCTTGAGATGACCTTTAAATTAGCGGATACATTCAAACTAACATCGGATTCTATCCCAGCGACCCCAAAAACCTGTATAACTGGTGGTGGGACTTGACTGGTCGGCTTTTTCTCAATTTGACCTTGTAATGACCTTGAAACAACCTTAAAATGGCCTGATACAGACAAACCAACCTCCAATTTGAACTCAGCGACCCAAAAAACCTAACCTCCGAGATCATTTGATTTAATGCATTTTTTTTATCTGACCTCTTTTTGACCTTGATCCTGATTAGGAAGGAGGGGGAAGGTCCCGTTTGGGGTGGAATCGATTAGTTACTGGATATAAATAATAAAAACAAAAAATTTTCTTGTTTTTGGACAAAAATGAAGGGGCGAAAACCGGCCTAATTAACCCCCCCCCCCTTTAGCTTAATTTTTTTGAAGTACCTTGTTGACTAATAAATATAACCAGTGCTCTTTGAAATTAAAAATACTGAACTTAACGAAGTTCAAATCAGGCTTTCTAAATTAAATTTACCGATCTTCACAATATAAATATTTAAACATACTGTCGTTTTTTCTGTTAAACTAACAGTAAACAGTAGAGCTGTAGTAGTAGTAGAAATTTCTTGAGTTATACGTCAATTTTCATCAAAGAAACAAACGCAAACAAAATATTAAGAATATAAAGCTAACGTGATGTATATGTTGCATACTCGCAAGGGGCTAACTTTGTAATGCTACAAATACATGGAGACACTTGTGTGTATGCTTGGCATTGGGCGAGTATTGTCGTCGACGACGTTTTATTTAACGACACACTCACGTATGTGTGGAAATGTTTACTAAATCAGCGAGAGCAATGTCGCAGACACGAACACTTGGTCTAGACTCTAGACCTAGACCATTTTCGATATCGTGGCTTATAAAATCAATGATCTAGACACACTGTCGCGGTAATGGTCTAACTATTATAGTAACATCTCTTTTCATGTAAACAGTAGGTATTTGATACTTGATTGTAAATTTTAAGCTAGCGTAAAACATATTGGGGCATTCAATAGTTGTTTATTGCATAGTTAATAAAAATCCGATTATGCAACGCAATACTGCACTTCAGTCAGTTTTCTGAACTCGTGAAAAAACAACATAGTTAATTCAAATGCTAGAAGGCAATCTGGACTTATGGGGCGGCATATAAAAAAATTACAGAGCAGAGACAAACAGACAAGCAGTTATCACAAGCATGGCAGACCATTTTCCTGTTTAGTCTGCAAAGAGAACAGATTTGGATAATAATGTGAAAATACGGAATTATAGTATTGCGAATCATGACATTGCAGCATTTTAAGCAACAGAAAATACACTTCGAACTAACTCTGCCTTATAATCCATTCTTTGTCCCAACGTGGTGACGGCTTTATTACATCTGTATTTTCTGCTTCTAACATATTTTTTTTAAATGCAGCTGCCAATAATTGACGTTTTGTCGAGGCATACATACATGGAAGATATGGGCAGTCTGAATAGTGAAAAGACTATCTATAGTCCAAGCATTATAGAGAAATGCTTACAGAAATTATTACCTGGACAAAAAAAATATGACCGTATAGAAAATTAAATTTTAAATTGAGTTTATTATTCTTTAAACTCGATCCAAAATGGCGAACATGCTTAAAAAAATCGCAAAGTTGCAAAAAACGGTTTTTCTAAAATAACTATAAAAATATAACACCTATTGAAAAATTTTAAATGAGAAAGTTGTAGGTTTTAAAAAGTTCTATCGACTGATTATTTGTAAGTATCGATTGCTTTGCTAATTTTCGAGATATATCGAAAAAACCGTTAAAAATCTTCTCTTTTCTCTTCTTCTATAACTCGTCTACATTTACGTTCCCATATTTGCTATTTACTGCAAGCATAGCCCGCGGCAAGTCAAAAAATATCAGATATATCGATTTTTTGAAAAAAAGGCGCTCTCGAAAATTGGCTAGATCTTCTCAGCGGATAGCCCTACAGTAACTATTTTCGGTTTATTTTTTTCGTAGAGTTATATTATCATGCTGTTAAAAAATGTTTACGATTTTATTAATTTTAAGGATCAAAAAATGACTGAAAAAGTTGCACTTTTTTGGGTGTTTTTTTCAAATAACTATTTCAATTTTTATTTTATGAAAATGACTTTAAGAAAGAAACATTTTTTCACGAATTTAAAAAAAATTTTTTTTCTACGACCTTCTGGAGACGAGATAATTTTTTTATTTAAAAAAAATTTTGAGGACGCAATTAACATTTTACAGCGATGCATTTGATGGAGGTTAATATTGAATACTTATATTTAAAAAAAATAGTAGGACATTTTTTTTAAATTCGTGAAAAAATGTCAGCAGTTCCTTTCTTTAAAAGTCATTTTCATAAAATAAAAATTGAAATAGTTATTTGAAAAAATCATACCCAAAAAAAGTGCAACTTTTTCAAAGTCATTTTTTGATCCTTAAAATTAATAAAATCGTAAACATTTTTTAACAGCATGGTAATATGACTCTTTACGAAGAAAATAAACCGAAAATCGTTACTGTAGGGCTATCCGCTGAGAAGATCTAGCCAATTTTCGAGAGCGCCTTTTTTTCGCCTTGGATCGAGTTTAAAGAATAAGAAACTCAATTTAAAATTTAATTTTCTATACGGTCATATTTTTTTGTCCAGGTAATAATTTCTGCAAATTTAACATTAATCCGTGACAGAATGCTTGGACTACTAATGTGGAGACCCTTCTCTATTTGTCAAATATCATACGTACATGTAAACAAGAGAAATTCTGTAGAGCAGTCTAAGATCTCGAACTGTTCTACCTTGTAACAAAAATTTACTTGCACGCATGTGTAAACACAGTGTTACTTTACGTAAAATATAATATCCTGAATTAATGATAAAGATATTGTTAACATCAAACATTGTGCAAAGTACAATAATATATTAATTTAACTTTATTATTTCGCAGGCGATTTCAATAGCAGCATCCAAACATTTCCAAAAATATAATACCACTCTAAACACAATTCCCTTTCCGGGTTGCGAGAACATAGTATTTGGCACTGATGAGTACTGGGCGTGTGCTATTCGTCATGTCGCCACCACTCTGGGACATCAAGTGGGAACATGTAAAATGGGACCTGTTACTGATCCTGAAGCTGTAGTTGATCCTCAATTAAGGGTATACGGAATTAAAGGTTTAAGGGTTGTTGATGGATCTATAATGCCAAATATTGTAGCTGGTCATACGAATGCTGTGATATTCATGATCGGGGAAAAAGCATCCGATCTTATAAAAGTTACCTGGGGTAGCAGTTAATGCCAATAGTAAATATAAATACCTAATTCCTGTACATATACTTTAATTTTGTAAATATACTTAGTAGCTAAAACTTTAAGCCATATTCTTTTTTTCATATTTTTTAAGAAGCAAACACAATGATGTATTATCTGTGTATTACAGGAGGAAGTACTCGATCTATTATTCCAGTGATGATATTTCTGTAACTAATTTTTTTGGTGGAAACATGTTTTAACTTAAATAGTAGGTATTTGAAAAAAATATGTATAATATTTCATAAAACGAACAACTCAGAGGAAGGAAAGACTCTATTATAGATAATGGTACCATTTAATAGTTGGTTCTATATAATGACGATATATTTCAAGAAGTTCAAGTGTAAATCTTTATCTGAAGAGTTAGTATTAGAGACAGGCATTGATGTGGATTGCTACATCTAAAGAAATTTATCTCATTGAGCAGACTATGCTATGAAGAATTCTGTTGAAAAGTTCTGACCTCTTACTCATGTTAGTAAGTTGGAAAATTGGTCTAAAAGCTTTTTCTAATAGAGTAGGTAAACATTTTTATGTAGCTTACGCGCTGTAACTTTGGTCGACTGCAAGTTGGTTTAACATCATTATATCAATATTTTCAAAAAGTTGATAACGTAAAAATAGCAGTACAAAACGTAAAAATGCTTCTGGTGCTATGTAGAAAACAGATAATTTATCAAAAAAAGTTATCAAGCAATGTACAAAATACTTCAATTGATCAAAATCAGTATTTTAAGTGATCGAATATTTTTACATCTCTAAATATACAAGGTTCCTTTTCAAATTTTGTTACACTTTCCATTGATAGATACACGTACAACTACAGAAACCATTTTGACATAGATGAACATCCACCTTTCACGTGCAACCAAATGACATGCTGGTATGTGTATTTTAATATCTCACTTATTTAACACAATTAAATTATTTTGGTTATTCATCGTTTTGAACACTCGGAACAAGTATGAAATAATGAATAAAATATGGTAAACTTATCTTTGAGGAAGACTGCGAACAATACAAAGCTGCAGTACCTAGAGGACTTTTCATTTCGCATCTGACTTTGCTAATTTCTATAGATTGTTGGCCAATATAATAGAAAAAACTAAACATTGTATTAATATCATATTCTACATAATATGTTTCAAGATTTTAAACAATATTGTTGTCCGATATATTAACAATTATAGGTATAAGAAAATTTTTATTATCCATGCATATGACGGTCGTAATAAATAATGTATATACATACATATGGATAATAAATTTTATAAATTAAGTGTTTATTTTGACCAATAACCTAGAAAATAAATAATTTTCAAGAATTAATAATGTAGTCAGGAAATTACATATTTAAGTAGAGAATTTTGTTTTTCCGGCTAAAGATAAAACCAGAAACATTTCTTTTTGATTTGATATATTGCGAAAAATGCCACATATAGTGTGAATTGAATTTATATATTTTAATACTAATCTCGTAACCACAAGAAAAGTTTTGAACAAAATTTATTTTCCATAAGCAACTAATTGTTAAGTAATATAATATTTTCTCATATTTAATATATTTGCTTATAAAACTATGTCTGAATAAACAAATTTCTACGCCTCTTTTCCTTATATTACCAGATAAGTAAAAAACGATAATTACTGTATGAGCAGCGCAACACCTACTCCATTGTTACATAATTCTTTTATCTCATCAGTTTTACCACATGCTATGCATATATTTATGAGATATTTAACACGCTCATTTCACTACTACTCTTTATATTTGCTACTGCGCTCCTATAACAACGGAGTTTCAAGTGATTTCATATTTCAACTGTAAACAAACGACCTATGTGTTTGGACAGGTTTGAAATTTTATGAAGGTAGGTAACTACACATTTTACGTAAAACATATTTATTTTTAATGTTTCTATGGATCTGTGATGAATTACAATAAATGTGCCTAATTTAAACAGTTCTATTAGTATGTATGTATACGTTTTAATACTTTTCTTTGGATTAATCAAAGCGGAAACGGTAATACATTTGCTTTTGTGTTTCCTTATCACAAAAGTTTTATTTATTTGGTGAATATCTGAGTAAGTCTGATGAATAATGTTGTAAGTAGTTTATGAATGTATTTCACAACAGTTCACATGATATAGTAAATAGAAGTCTCAATTTTATGTGGTAGAAACAAAAGGTGTTCAAATAGGTGAGAATCATTATTCATTTTATTCATTTGATAGTGTCAGTGGCTTTGTCTTAGTAGTTGTGATTGGTATATTTTAGAGAATAAAATTTTCAGTTCAAAGTTTAGATTTTTATTATTTTTTTTTTTGGAGAAGTAAGAATATTTCAATGCGTAAAGGCAGCTCCATTATTCACATTTACAACCACGATCAGATGAAAACCAGTAGTATCACATATTGAATTATCGGTTTGTTTTCTGAACATGATTGATAATTATAAAGTAAAAGGAAAAGGCTAGTTGCTCTTATATTTTTTATAGTATTATAGTTAATATTTTTCTTCTTTTGTTAGAAGCCATATATTATTTTACCTGTATCATCTTTACGTAACAAGAAATAACATCGGAAAAAGTGAACACATTCGTAACGGAAAACTAGAAAATATTGCAGCTGAAAATATTTTCAAAAACAACAAAATATTCAGTGAAATTAAATTATATATCGAGAAAATTATTTTTATTATGATATCATCATATTTTATTGAAAACCAACAGACTCTTGAAGTACAAAATTTGAATGGGAAAGTAATTATTCCTTTATTTTTTTCTGAAAAGTTCACCCTCTACATTTTCCTGCTATTTCTTATAGCATATGAAAAGAGTTTTAAAAACCGTGAAAGTGACTTTTTGTAACGCTTGCCTCAACCGTTGAATTAATAGTGACATTTTTTAATCAGATTTATTTTAACCAGAAAAACAGTTGTTATTTCCATATTTCAATTATGGAATATAATAATCCAGTAAAAATGTCAATTTATAAAAAAAAATCCAAACAGGATGATTTTTTCGGGGTTGCTTGGGGACTACCTCCTGAGTATCCAACCAAAAGATCACACGCGAACTGCTGGTAAGAATTGCGCTATGGGGGTGGTTTCCTAAAAAATTTTTTAGAGCAAAATGACCTTTGTAAAGGACCAATAATTTTTTTTGTAAAAACATGTTTACAAGACCACCCCTTCGGCGTGCCCAATTTCTGTCACATAATACGCAGTAACTCGTTAAGTATTAGACATACAAACACATTTTATTAAGGAAAAGTGTTCAGAATTTGATCCTCTACAACTTTTATGAACGTCATTTTTTTGTAAAATCATGTTTACAAAACCACCCCTGCGGCTCGGCGTGCCCAATTTTTGCCAAATAATGCGCAGTAACTCATTAAGTTTTAGACATACAAAAACATTTTATAAAGTAAAGTTGTTCAGAATTTGACACTCTACAACTTTTATTAAGGTCTTTTGCACTGAAAAAAATGTTTAGAAAACCACCCCCATAGCGTAATTCCTACCTGGCGTTCGAGTGTGATCTCTTGGTTGGATACTCAGGAGGCAGTCCCCAAGCAACCCTGAAAAAATCATCCTGTTGAAATTTTTTTTACGGATCCTATAAGCCGAACATAACTTTATTGGAATATAATAAATAAGGCTGTCAGAGAGAGCCGCAATTGAATGGCGTGCCAAGCGGGTCAACCGAGACATACGTGAGCAGCTACCTCAGAATGCCTTTAACGTTCACGTCATGTATACTGTTGCTTTGTTCCCGTGCGATGTTGCTTAATTAATTATTATACGTTGGTGTTTATGGTGGTGTACTGTAAACAATTTAATGTATTACTTTTTAATAAATAATGCGTACGCCTATGTCCCGCGACTCAGTTCAGGCAGCCTTACTAATAAATAGTACCACAACTTTTAAAATAACAAGACATTTTCCTCGTTCTTCTTAAATAATCAAAGATCGTTGCTAGTTGTATTTCAAAATTTTTAGTATTACATATTCCGCTGATTTCGAGGCTAATAGGAAATTACATTGTAGGACATTTAATAATTTAATCTTATAACTGAAATATAATTATTTAAAAAAAGAAACCTCCGGAAAAATGTATAAGGCAACTTTTCCAGTGTGACATGAATAAAGTGTTTCCTAATGCGGGTGGTGGAAATTAAAGTGATCATATTTTGACAATGAAACGTAGAACTCGCACCCTTTTTTGGGAAATGATTTTTATGTTCACAATATTCACGAGGAAAACATTTTGAAAGAAATTTGCGAAATTGAAAATTAAAATGGGGATTTTTGATCCTAAGATATCGATATATTTATGCATAATATTTTTTTTCACAGTCAACTGCTATATGTATACAAACTGCCGTTTTTCTCAATTCTGATGAAATTTAATTTTCTTTGTTATACCTATTTAAATTTTAATTTATACAAAAATTCTATTTCATAGCGCTGTAACTTTGCGCTAATTTTTAGAAAAGTAAACAACAGTTGTTTATATTCATCAGTTGATTATGAAAAGGTATATTTTGCAAACATATGTGCAAACCTGTTAGAGATTCTGGGATCGGTAGTTCCCAATATAATTTTTTAATTCACAGATTTTCCAGAAATTTTTTCGTCAAAAAAATTATATTTGTGGTCTTAGAAATCATCCCCTAAAAAATAACCACTTTAATTTTCACAAGTCTCCACTGATGTTTTTTCTTTAGAAACTACAATTTTCTAATTTTTTGTATCAAATTACAGTAAGAAATCGTGGTACTATTAATAAATTACTGAAATCCAAGAATATGTATTCGTATGGTTAAAATATCAAAAAACTGATCAAAATAAGAGTATGTGATTCCTACTAGAATATTATTATTTCACGTCGAGCAAGATGTGATCAAAAATTAAATGCATAGTTTTTGTTACATCAGTGACAGTGGCGGCTCGTGACATTGAGAATAGGTGAAGGTGAAATAATCATTGATTGACTAAAAATAAAAAAAAGGACCGCAGGCGAAAATTTTCCAAGTCAAATGGCTTTAAATGAATCTGGAAATTTTTTGTTGCATTTGCAATATTATCCAAAAACTAACGTTCGTGAGAAGAATTTTCATTTAGATTTTATAAAAAATAGAAATATTAGTTCGGCTTGTGGACTTCTGCGAACATTTAGGTACATGTATGTTCCAAAGAGGCGTTGTGGTTACGACAGCCCCGCGCGACGTTTCCAAAATTGTTAATTCCTTCCTTATTCCACACGCACAACTTTACACCCACAACTAAACACAGCATACAGAAAGTTTTTTTAAATAAACACATTCACACAAGCACTTATATATACTCCGAATACCATTCATTCCGAAACTTCAGACCGTACACATTGTCTTTTGACTTGTTTCCATATCGAGAGAATAAGGTACAGGTATCTCGCAATTTAAAAAATCCTTTTTGTCCTCAATTTTCCATCTGGAAAATGGCGTTTCCAATAAAACACATACTGGATCATACATGGGAAACATTTCTACAATTATTATACAAAACAAATATTAACTAAGAACCGTTATAATCGTGCACTGGGCGACGCGTATCGTATAAACAGTTTAAAGGCAGGCGATAAGTTCAACGTCACTGATAGACAATGACGGTAGTCTATGGGCGATGACAATGCTCATGGTCAATATACGCGTCATTCGTTTCCCCATGCCGTAGTTTACTCCCGTGTTGGCCGCCTCGTTGCCATGACAAACGCCGTAAACAACGCTTCGAAGAGAAGCAGAATACAGAATGTGGTCGATCTGCGTCACTTGCATATACTATACGTTGTATGGTACGAGGTTGATGTTTGCGCTCAACGAAGGCAATATTTTTTTAGAAAGCGTTCACCGCACAACTATTCTGTTTATTTCTGCGTATTAAACAAACAAACATTTTCAATATAGAATTATACCTAAATTATAAAATGTATATAAAATAAAAAATAATTTTAAATTGCACAACCAAACGGAAACATTACCAATGTTTCGGCGAATAGCGGACTGTATAAAAATTAAATGAACTAACAACAAAAAAAAATATTAATGGACTCACCTTTGGGCAAAACTGCTTTTTGGTATATCACTGCAGAACTCAATAGGATAGGGAAGGGAAAATGGGATGAGTTCTTAATAAACGATAACAATAAACTAATTACTTCAAAACTAGACAATCTAGGTATCGCGTGTGCGTTTCGATTCGAAGTGGTGCGCCACTTGCTTCACCTGACGAGCCGCCACTGTATCACATGACTTTTTGTCACAGTCTGGAATTTTTACTTGTTATGTGTATAAAATTATAATAAGTGATAAGTATTAATAAGAAGCAAAAATTCAAAAATATCAACTAACTGTAACTGTTTTTATTGATAAAATAATACTAAAAAGCTGCTCGAATGATATATTATTGGAGCTTTTGTCAGTGGTTTGTGTACGTTCAATATGATTTAGGCAATGGCAGGAAAAATGTATACATACGATGGACTTTTCCGTAGGTAACACAAAGAACAAAATAATAAAAAAAATGTTCAGTGGATACTGGAATTTTAGTATTGAGAATTCAGAGTCTGTTGATATTTAGTGGCTGTAACAAAAATAAATAAATTCCCATGAATGGTTCCATAGCTATAGCCAAAAAAAATTGTACTTAAAATTATAAAATGTATTTATATCCACAAATTTTGAAATAGGTATAAATTTTTTAAGTGATCATTCCGTATTGGCCTAGATTGCACCACTTTGCAATTGCAATATGTATAATTAATTCATCATGAAATATACTGAATAACATTAGTAAAAAATAATTTCATATGATAATGCATAGGATTAAACCGTAGGAACATGTAAAGTTCATAGTTATGTCAATTTATCTTGAAAACTGCTTGGCTTTCTATACATCAGTCAGATTTTGGGTGGTTATAGAAACTTATTAAGGTATAGTTAGATGGTACGCGATCTATGAACCAGGAATTTATGGAACCTTACTGTAGGTAAATTTCAAGGCTGAAGGTTATAATTTTCGTGTAGATTTAAAAAGTTAGACAAACGGTATGTCATTTGATAGGGACAAATAAGACAAAAGATGGTTATGACACTTTGCTATCACCAACATTAACGAACCGAGGTTGTCTCCATATGCTGAACAGCGCACAATTCCTGTAAAATTCTCTTTATAATACTTATTATACCTATTGTTGAATAGGACAACAACCAATTCATTGCTTTTTATCATAGGTCTATAAACCTATAAACAAAAATATAGTACCAAATTTTGTCCTTGGCCGAATTTCGGTACAATATTGTTACTTTTGTTATTAATTAGGTTTAATTTGTATGTTATGTAAGTAATGTAATGGGCTATTGTTACATAAATTATCAAACTTGGGAATAACAATAGATTTTCTTAATTTTTAAAATTTTTATTTAAATAACAGAATTCTCAATGTTCAATATCGGAGTTATAAATCAATTAACGTGTTGGCGACATCTGGAGTTCCGCAGGGATCGGTACTTGGGCCTCTCTTATTTATTATATTTATAAAAGATATATTTAAATACATTCAGACACATATTTTCTTATATGCTGACGACATGACATGCATCTATTGAATCATTACAACATTGTTATCGTTTACAACAAGAATTGTCGAAAATAAATATATGGTGCCAAAATAATAAGTTGTCATTGAATATCTCCAAATGTAACGTTATGAGTTTTACAAGAAAAAATGTTGCTATTAAGTTTGACTATAATATAAATAGTATTATTTTAAACAGATGAAATTAATGAACACAATTTAATGATCTAGGTGTTATCTTTGATACAAAAGTGACTTTTGTTCCCCATATTAATTATGCTATCTATATCTAATGCCTACAAGATATTCAGTGTTATTATGAGGAATTCGCGATATTTTATGGATGTTTCTATCCTTACATTACTCTTTAATGCATTTGTCAGGCCAAAGTTAGAATACGCTTACGTTATTTGGAATCCTCAATATGAGGTTCACATTTCTAACTTGGAAAAGGTTCAGAGAAAGTTTGTCAAATATCTTAGTTTTCGAATTGATCATACTTACCCACCTCAGGGTCTGCAGTTAGAACTACTAAATAGATTTAACTTTAAATAGTTGGTCTTGCGTCGGGTCTATTTTTCCATACTTTTTCTGTATAAACTGTTGTCCTCGTATATAGATTGCCCTGACATTCTGAGTAGTATTTACTTTAATATTTCTAGTGTTCAAACTCGCTTAAATGTATTATTTTATTTGTCAACTCCGAGAACAATAATGTTCTTAAACATTCTCCAATTTATCAAATGTGTACATATTATATAAATTATTATCATACCAGCATTGATATTTTAAACTGTATTGTCAGTACTATAAGAAGGTGTATTTTAAATTTAGATTTATAACCTGTCCATCATTTTATATGTTAAATTGTTTAACTATTTTGTGTTCATTTTGTATAGGTATGTAATTAAGCTTGTGTTTTCGAATCTATTTTTCATGTATTATGCATTTTTATGTAATCTTTTATTGTTTCTCCTGCCCTTTAATTGGATTTTTATCTGGCTGGGCAGCTGTACTTCAAATAATTAAATAAATAAATAAATAAATAATACTGTAACAAAGTAAATAAATTTTATTATTTATATTATAGCAACTGTATGGTATAGATATGATAAGGGAAGTGGTAAATGTGGATATTATTGTTTAGTTCAATGGCATAAAAGTTATTTTATTATTTAGTATTAACTAAGAAAATAAACTTACTTAACCTTTGCCAAAAATTGAACAGCAGTATTGAAATAAAGCAAAAATATTGTATAATACGAATTGAAAATAAATTTTCATATTTGACATATTTAACATTTCCATCAAAGATTAAGATATTTGAAATATATAATCGAGAACAGTATTTATTGAAATACGAAATTTTATAGGCATTCAGTTAATTTAAACAAATTTAAATTTTTTTCTAAAATCTTATCAAATGAAGTCAAACAGTGTTCTGTTACGTATACAAAATACATATATCTAACCACACAGATAACAATACTAACTGCTAATGAAACAATCCTGCGTAAAATGTAGAAACAAAAAAATTACATTCTGGTAACTGAATTTACAACGATTTTCAAATTAGAAAAGATATAGGTATTACTTTAATGACTACTGACTAGTATAAATCATCAACTACTGCACCAAATCATTTTCACCAACAAATATGAATAAATAAAGACAGATACAGCTTAGTTATCAATAATTTTTAATACAAAAACCTTAACATGTGAAATGTGAAACCGTTATTTATTATTGTAAAAATGCAAATGTACGCTGAAAATGTAGATACGAGAAACGTTGATGCAATATATTTTCTCCACATCCTTTAAAATATTGTGAAAATAAATATGGCACGTCTTGTTTTCCAGTGCAGTGGCTCAATTTTGTCATACAGTATGAACTTTGAATACATCGAGGAGACCAGACAGGTCATTTATTATTTTGAGGGGGACGCATTTGGATATCGAAAGTGATATTGTCGTATTCATCCTCAGTCCCAAAAAATTTTATTCGAAAAGGTAGGTCAAATAACAATTTATTTGTGTCGCTCGGTAGTAAGGTTGCCAGATCTCTAAGTTTGACCCAGAGTCTTCGGGTTTTGATGGTACATCTCCGGGCTCCGGGTTAACATGTCATTTCTCCGGGTTTTCTTTGTTGCGGAAAAAAACATTTCCTGATTCCTGATCTCTGTCACGAAGTAGATATTTCCTGATTGCGTCCTTTTTTTAGACATCGATTTTTTCGAAAACAACAATAATTTGTCTTCCAGATTTCCTGATCGCATAACCTTTTTTTTAGGCATCAATTATACAAACGAGTCTCGTATCTCCGGGTCTGTGATGAAATAGTTCTGGTAACCCTAGTCGGTAGTCAAGCGGCTCGAGGGGTCAATACTTGAATCGCTGAATGCCACTGTCGCGGGTTCGATTCGCCGTAGATCACCTATATTCGTAGAGAGAAATTAGGCACCCTCTCTGCGGGTATAGCTGGCGTGGTGCAATGTGAGAAATTGATTCTAGTCGACACTTGACCTGTGCACTGAATGGTGGTTAGGGCTTACAAAGTGGTTCCTGGGCGCACATGCGGCGTGTTGAATAATGATATGCCGACCCTTCTCCCGCACAAGTCCCCGAGTTCTGGGCTAATCCTTGATATTAGAATGGGGGTAGAGCTATTATATTATTATTATTTATTATTTTTAAGAATTTGTCGATAAGGATAAAGTCGGTAATATGAAAAAGGATGTGAGATGATAAATTGCAATTTTTTTGTTTATTAAAGAGCATCTCTTTACAGAATGTCATAATTCCTTTTTGTTACATTTTATTTCTTTGTGTTGAAGATGTTTGAATGGGAGAAAATATAATATATGTAAAACGACCTGCGCAATCAGAAAAGCATTTGACCATCAATTAAAAAAGGTATAGCGGATCAAATGATTATCTGAGAAAAAAATATTCCATATATTAAGCTAGAAAGTGATATAGGGATATACGATATATTACAAACTTTTTGGTAATATTTCCACTTCCGGCTTGATCGAAAATCTATTGCATCAACTAACCTCATACATTTTAACGGCTACAGATACATTTTTTAATTACGTCCAGTGACATTTAATATTTCATACGATATTATAAAAGTATACGTATTTCAAAAATTTTTCAGAATTTCAATTAGTAAGCTATGAAAAACTGAAACAATTAGGTATATTAATAAAGAAATCCTGACTGTTGAGGCATTTTATAGGTATGTAATAGGTATATGATTTTTTCCATAAAAACATGTAATGCAAATATAATTTTTATCATAAATATTTAATGTTAATAGTTCTATGATGATAGAACTATTCTAGTTCTAAAATTTCGTCGATCTGTGTTATTTACTGATATTTTTGACGTGAAACTAAACCGACTGTCTCGAAATTGGGCAAATTATTGAATATTCTGTAGGTATTATTGAATGAAAATTGGTGGGAATCATTTAGGAAATACTTTCATTAATCTGAAACTTTCTTTTTTTGTATTAATTTGCTAGACAGCTATCAGCGAACATTGCTGTTTGCTTTAATCGCAACTTTATTCGCAGTATTCGAATTCGGAGAATTGTGAACCTATTACGAGTATGTAGGTACACTAAATATTTTACATATTTGTATACTTATAAAACACCTGGTTCTTCTTATTAGATAAGAAATTTAAATATGATGAATATTATCAGAAGTATGATGTAACTTCGAAACTATTAATAAAATTTTCTGGATAGCATTTTTAGTGGTAATATTTATTCACGTTTGGCCTACTATTCGTATTAATTCTACTAAATTTATATAATTCCAGTATCACATTATTTCTAAGGATTATACCACTTGCACAACAAAACAGAACGTAAACCAAGTTCAGTATATCAAACTGATTAATAACTAACCACAAAATGTGTTTTGTTTCGATTCTCATTAAAAATATATTTATGTATGCATATTGCATACTAGGTAAAGCGTGCTTTCCACAGTAAACCTAAGGAACATCCTCGTTTCATTGAATGACCAAAGGTTTCATCTTTATTTCAGGCTCTTATTTCTACCCACTGAAGTTATTATAATATACCGGATGATTCAGTTTGATATTCGCGGCCCTGTATCTCGTTTATTTTAACAAATAGCTATAATAAACCCTATATATTTTTAAATTGCCGCTCAAACTCTATCAAATGACATTATTAGATCGTCTCCATGGTAACATGTCAAAATTGCTATAGTCAACTGTTTTTGTTCAAATGGCACACTATATATTTTTTTGTCGATTCTGGAAGATATTTTTTTTCTGCGTTCAACTATATAAGGAAGTCTATAGTTTCATTAGAAATATTGCTAGAAAAACAGCAAAAAAGATGAACCCTACTTTCAGTAGCTTTATTCAGAAAAATGATAGCCAGCTGCGGAAACAACTGAATTTTGACCTTTCTAAATAACGTTTTGTCAAAATAATTGACATTTTGTACCTACCTATTCTATCTATACTTATTATAACATGAATACTTACAGTAATCAACAAAAACTAGATATGATTTTAATTTATGGAGAGCGCCGAAAGAACGCTAAAGCTGCCAGGTATTTATATCAACATTGTTTTCTGCAGAGACAACTTCCATCAGATAAAATTTTCGGAAAGCTAGACAGGAATTTGCCGGCAGATGAAAGTTTTCAAAAGAAAAGAAGAGTTTTTAAACCCAGAAAGGCAAGAGATGAAGAACATTCGATGAAGATGTTAAATGGCCTGCTAGATCTCCGGATCTCACTCCTATAGATTTCTTTCTTTGGCCTTATCTAAACGATATTGACGACCTTAAAATCAGAATAAGAATAGAATGTCGGCGATTAAATGAAGAAACACTAGAATGTGTTTGTAGACAGAGCTATTCTGTGTTTGGAAGCAAATTGAGGTCATTTTGAACATTTGAAATAAGTATTGTTTTAAATTGTTATATTATTATAGCATTAAAAATAAAATATGTTACTTTAAAAAACACAGTACCTAGCTTGTTTTCGTAGCTGGCTATCATTTTTCAGAATAAATGTACGAAAAGTAGGGTTCATCTTTTTTGCTGTTTTTCTAGTAATATTTCTAATGAAACTATATACTTCCTTACATAGCAGAACATAGAAAAAAAATATCTTCCAGAATCGATAAAAAATATATATAGTGCGCCATTTGAACAAAAACAATTGACTATAGCAAATTTGACATATGTTACCATGGAGACGATCTAATAATGTCATTTGATAGAATTTGTGCGGCGATTTAAAAATATATAGAGTTTGTTATAGCTATTTGTTAAAATAAAAGAGATACAGGTCCGCGAATACCAAACTGAATCACCCGGTATATTATTATCGCCTTATAAAAAACATCTGAGATATACCTATGTTTGTCATGTTTGTATTTAATAAGATTGGTTGTAACTTCCCAAAATAGACAATTATTAAATATATCAGTCCCCGTGTAGCCTACGCTAATTAGCCGAAAAAACAGCAAATAGAAGAAAAAATTTATATACAAATAATATTTTGTCCAGGGATAGTAACGAGCGTTCAAATAAAAACGTGGTCAAGTTGGTTCTGAAAATTTGGACGTAGGGCGTAGCGTATAGCAAATGAACTTAAACGTCATCTGTCAAAGCGCTGTATCGCCGCTTTGTTATTGAAACTGACAGCTGCTATACAGCTCGTTGAGAAATGAGGTTAAGTTGGTCGCTATAAGCTACGCCCTACGTCCAATGTGTCAGAGCCAACTTCGACCACGTTTTTATTTGAACCTCGTTATATAGGAGTAGAAGTAAGGACCCGAACGGTTCCCACCTTTTTTCACGAAAAACTATCCCCGGGCTATTCTCTATTAAATTATACACAAAAAAAGTCCTATAGTTAAATTTCCATCTATCGGCGTTCAAAGTAGGGGGGTCGTTTGGAGCGCTTGGCGAAAAATCGGTCCTACGCCATTTTTCAGTGCGAATATCTATAAAAGGGCTGCTTTGAGGTAGAAAATGATCCTGTGCCACTTTTTGTTTTGATTTGTTTTTTCACATTTTTCTGCAAACACTCCTATAAACTATTCCTGTACAAAATATTATTTGTTTGTGAATTATTTCTTCTAAAGTCTAATTAGCGTGAACTAATGTCAGAAAAATCAACTGGTTACAAAATCGTTGCTGATATATTTTTTCCAGTGGTCACATAACAAATCATCTCGTTTATAATTTAAAAATTATCTCAACTTTAAGTTTCGAGAACAATGCTTTTAAGTTAGGTTGAATTACAAGTTAGATTACTTAAAATTACAAATTATTAGTAGATATTTAAGTAAAAAATGGGAAACTTACTAATAGGAAACTTTGAAATAGGTATCTTAAATATTTTTACTTAAAATAATGTGATTTTAATGTATTCTTACGAAAAAGTTTACACCCAAAAGGTGTTTAGGTAAGTATAATTTCATGAAAGAAAGTAATTTTCTTTATCTCCTTTTTAATTATTCTAATAGTGCCTAAATGATTTTATTAGAATAACCCTTTATACCTACTTGTAGATATAGATATAACACTTTATTTAACATTAAAGTAGGTATAATAAATGTAGCAGATATAAATGTACCTATTTCATGTTTACTTAAAAGGCCAATTTTCTATTCTATTTATACAGGGTGTTGCAATAATCTACCGACAAAATTATCCAGGCGATTGTTTCACTAAATATTAAGAAAGAAAAATTAAGATAGATATGCTAATGTTTGATTTTTGGGATATAAGATGATACATTTTGTTATCTTTTAGCCGTTTTCATTTATTTTATACGTTTCCTGGTAGACCAATGGTCCTATTCAGTTAAATCATCGGAGATGAAAGCTACGTTATCACCGTATTACTTTAAATCTAAATGTCTTCAATCTCCATTACTATTCCTATTTGAGGAATTTTAGAAGAAGAAAGAAAAGAAGACGGCGGATCCAATATGGCGGATGTTAAAAATCGGAAATCATTCAAAATTTGCTGAAACTTGTTACTCGGTGATTTTCAAAGTCGCTAGTCACGAATATAAGATTTTAATTCGGAAATCCTTAAATCCAAAATTGTGGACCCATTATAGCGAATTGAAAAGTACCATAAAACTTGATATTTTCCACCCAAAGAAATGCGATATGAATTTATAATGCATGCGTTAGAAATGCATAAGAAAGATATTTGGCACCTTTGAACTCATTTTGTCAAAGTTATGGCATCATCGGTTATGTTTTACCTGTGCCGGAATACATATCTTTTTACATAACTTCCCTTGTAAATTTGTGCAATATTACGCAATTAGTAGAAATGCAGGTAAATTAAAATTTTTCAAAATTACCTACATGATCAGACCACAGGCTTCATCTATGAAAAAAATTTAAAAATTCACCCATGCAGGGAACAGATACAATATGAAACTTTTATTGAGCAGTTTTATCTGAGCGCATTAGAACTACATTACTTACTATATTTAATAAATAAATGGAACTCTATTATATTAAACGTATCTGTCGAAAAAACGATGAAAACTGTATGTCAAAAATTATGTAAAGGAAAAGATATCCATCACGTTATGACCTCTAGACTGATGACGTCACAATTATTTAATTTTAAATTTACCAATCGACCTCTTTCGACAAATAATTCTTTCGAAGATATCAGATTTATTCGTTACTTCCGTATGCCGTCTCCACACCTTGCGGTCATATGTCAAAAATTTTTTGACATAAACAAATATCGTATAGTGTGAGTGATGCTTTCTAAAACATGCCTTGCCAAATATTCACTAAATATACACAGGGCCGATTTATCCATTAGGCAAGAAAGGCAGCTGCCTAGGGCGGCAGTCTGGTAGGGGGCGGCAAGAAAATACTAATTCTAATAAAAAATGTAACAAATAAAAATTTAACAATATATCTTACAAACAATAGAGGAGTGAAATAAATACATTAAAATATGATTTAAAAACAAAAATTACAAAACTATTTGTAGACCAGGGAGGATCTGTCGAAATATTCCACTTCTTGGATGTAAGAGGGGGCAAGTTAATTTTTGCTGGAATACCTTCAGTACAACTCACATAATAAAATTGTAGTTAATGTTTAAAAAATTTTAAAAATTACTTTTTATCGGAGTTTTTTACTACACATCTTGGAAATCTTGGAACCTATGGATTTTGGAAGAATATTGAAGAGAAAAAAAGTTTTAGAATTGAATTTTGCACAATATACTGTAAGTTAAAAAAATAGCAATAATTGATGAAAAAAGGCAAAATAATCAAGTTATTTTGGTTATTTTTTTTTAAATATTTTAATTGCTCAAGGGTAAAATTTCTTCGTTCTTTTTTTTTAAAGAAGCGTCTTTCCGAGTACTTTAAAATTATAATTTTTGAAAAAAACTAAATTGCAAATTGATGAAATATGTGAAAAAATTTTCAAGTATCTAGGTGCTTTATTTAAGGCTATGCAATATTTGGAAAATCAGAAAATTTTATTTCAAAATTTTTTTCAAAAAATTATTTTGCGAAAACTATCGAACCGATTTTAATGAAATTTGATGTGTTATTTTATTATACTGTAAAGTTTTTTTAACCAAAATTAGAATGCCCTCGAAAATATTTTAAATAATTATCCATAAAACTTGATTATTTTGCCTTTTTTCATCAATTATTGCTATTCTACATCGGTAATAAATTTAAACATTTTTAACTTACAGTATACTGTACAAAATTCAATTCTAAAACTTTTTTTCCTGTTCAATATTCTTCCAAAATGCATAGGTTCCAAGATATAAGTAGAAAAGTCAGATAAAATAGGGATTTTCTAACATTTTTTAAACATTTTTGCAATTTTGAAAATGTTCCGGACCTCACCCAGCAGATCTAGGGATCTACACTTTATTATGTACTGAACGTATTCCAGCAAAAATTACCTTGCCCCTTCTCACATCCACCTCAAAACAGATCCGTCCTGGTCTATTGGTCGATTGTACTTATTTAGGTTGGGTGTTAAGTGTAATGATGAAGAGGGGCGGCCAAAAAAGTATGCCTAAGGTACCAACATACCTTAACGCGGCCCTGAATATACATATACATAGACATTTGCAATATATCCAGGGTTCGAGGAAATAAAAGGAAAAAAATATTTTACATTCTACAGAAAAAAGCTCACTTTATAAAAATGAGGCTGCCGTGTAGAAAGTTACCATTTCATGCAAGGCTTCAAGGAAATTAATAAATATGGAAAAGCCATAAGAATATCTTTATTTTTATTCTTTCGAAAAAGTGATACTTAGCAAAAGGCTTGCCAAAAAGTTATTTCAGTCAGTTACTTCAACTTCTAAATAAAACAGTTCGTATACAATACTGGTTTAATCTAAAAAAAAACGTAATAAAGTTATAAAGAGCTTCTTCTTCTAAAGCTTTCCTAATACGCTGTTTTAGCTGATCGATGTAGCATATCCAAAAATCTAGTGTAGGTACCTACACAAACTGTTTGAATCACCCCCTTAAGTAAAAGTACATAATTTTTAAATATGGACATCGTGAGAGCCATTGATATGGACCATACCGGTCAATCCAGCGACAGCTTGCAATACTTACAGCAAAATACGCCGGACAATCGTTTTGCTGGAAATAAAAAGAATTTCGGTAGCTCACTGGTAAATTTTGCAATTCGTTACTTAAAAACGTGTGGAGCATATTTAGGTAGCTGTTTCCGTTGTATATTATCGCTAGGTGATATTCTAAAATGCGAATTCTGGGTCTCCAAAATCGTAAATGTTCTGATTTCACAAATATTTGGATCATTTTATGTAAAGTTTTTTCATTAAATTTTTGTATTACGATAAATGTTATCACCAAATTATCTAGTATACTGCTACCGTAGTATACTAGATAATTTGTTTGCTGTAAAGCTAACAATTTTGCGGTAATTAGGTACTGTTGGGTTTTTTAAAATGAAGTACCTACAGTGACATAACAAGGGGAGAATAAAACTTATTAAGTTCAAGTCATTTTCGTCACAACCTGCTATTTGAAGTAAAGTGAAAAACGTCAGGGAATTATTTTTTATCACAAGCAAAATTTCTTTTCCTTAATGCAGAAAAAGAGATTTTTCCTTAATGCAAAAAAAGAGTTTTTTCCACATACCTATCATATCCGTCGACAATTCCGTAGAACTTTTCCTAGTGACATTTTTTCGAAACAGTAAAAATCTTATGTGATTTTCATATTTTTAATTTTCTGGGCATCATGTACCTACATGAAATCTTAACTTTCTCCGTGGCAACCTAATTTTAAATACAAGCAAAATTTTTCCGTAGGATGCAAAATAAAAAAGTAGTTTCTTTTATTTACTCTAACCGTGAACGTACTGTATACTTCAAGAGATATTTGTCTTGTGCTCATTTTTCAACGTGTGTATGCCACCATACCAACTTTGTATTGTTAATGAAAGACCCTTTTTATTTGTGGACTGTATTTTGTATGAAATCAGGTACAAACAACTTTCGTGCAGTAATCTGACAGGCTTGCAGGAGCCGCAGTTCGTAGGTCCCCTTTTATTGAGATCGGACTCGAAAAATGTACTGGTGTCAAATGACAGTAAACAACCAACTCTAACAAAACACGAAAAACAAAGCTGCTACGTCTTGACCAGATTATGAATTTTGAAAAAATAATCCACATATATTTGACATATTGACAAATGCTTGGCGGGTTACCGCATCCTCCGGGGACCAAGCCTTAGTACGGTATTCCACAATGGAAAACGTAGATATACAGGGTGTTCACAAGCTCTATGACAAACTTTGACAGATGGAAGCTGGGTTAATTTCAAACATTTTTTTTATATGAACATAGATCCGATTCATTTTTGTTTAGAAGTTACAAAAGTTATTTAAAAATATATAATTTCTTATTTCAATGAAAATAGTTGACAAATAAAAATGATATAGCTATAATTAATATAATTAATATTTCCAAGAAAATTCTACACAGATCTGCATTTAAACGATCATTTAAAACATGTAGGTACAGGTAATAATACTAATGCTACCCCAAACGTTGTCACTAAGACGTTGCTGAAATCATCTTGATCTAATTGCATACGGATTTTGTAACGCCATGCGGTGATAAATGAAGTTTACTTGCTATACGCCGAACATTAATTTAAGAATTGTCAATAACAACATCTATTATATCTCCTTCACTTTGTACATTCACCTCAGTAGGACGAATGGTCTTTTTGGACCAGAGAAGTCTACTCTTCAGTTGTTAAAAAGCACTTTAACGCTAAGTGCCAAAGGAATACAAAATGACACAAATATAGCAACCATCAGTTTTATTTACTTCGATTGAAGTATGAAATTGTATTATTTAAAATGCTTGTAACTTCTAAACAAAAACGAATCGGACCTATGTGCATATAAGAAAAAATGTTTCAAATTAACCCAGCTACCATCTGCCAGTTTGCCAGCTTGTAGAACGGACTACATAATTTTCCCGCTAAAATGCATTTCGTTCATTCTTTGATAGCGTACTTATAAATCAACTTAGGCGATTAAAACGTAGTATAATATACTTCGCGAGTATTTGGACTTCTCCAATTTTCCCTCCAAAACAAACTTCGTAACACCTGAAAGACAGCATGATAAATTAATTAAATAAATCCATATAAAGTAATATGAGAAGGAGTTTTCTTATAACCTCGTATACGTTCAATGGTATTGTAATAAATATCAACGACCTAATAAATTTGGGAGTTATTTATTCTTACTTCAACCTTTGTAATTATGTATTAAAAAATTGACGAAACAATAGCTCAGTGACACCTAAAATAAATGACCTTTTAATAATTCCCTCCTAGAAGCCTGTAACGCGTAGGTAAGTGAAACATTTCGTAGAACTGCGTTGTAAAGGGTGACCTCAGCCAATGCGTCCCTACGAAATGTGACAATGGAAGGGCTTCGCACAGGAAGGGTACCTTACTGATTCAGTTACATACTACAATCAATATTTGCATTAAAGATAAAACTAGATATAGGTAACTCACATTTTAAAGCTCCGAAGTTGAAGTTGTTTAAATACGCGTACGTATATGGTTTCTATTTTATAAACATAAAACATGTGTTCTTGTTTTATAGGCTAACAGAGTGATTTATTCCAAAATAAGCAAATTTAAAAATCACATTATCGATCAAACTTCGCCAAGGATATCCACATTTCAAATGTGCTAATGAGAATCAGTTGTGTAGTTTACAACTAAATAGACAGAATGGAATACAGCATTTTAATTTTAACATTTTGTGTCAGTGTTACCACTGTATGTGCGCAAATATCAGGTGAGTCACTATTTAAATACAACTGTTTCTTTTGTTTTTAACTAGATTTCGGAATAATAATCTCTAAAGTTATATTTCTAGCTTTTTATGTATATAATACGGATATTTAACTCGTACATACAAAATTTCATCAAGTAGAATATTTATTGTTTTATATGAAAGTACATAGGTGGGTATAACATAAATTGCTAATTTGTTCAAAATTGTTAAAATTAATTCGAATCGTTTTATTTAAAAAAGTGCTGCAGCTCCAGTCAATATTATAAATATTAATTCATGTAAAATATGTCCCACAATATTAATACAAACGGCAGTTACATCACTTCCGTAAATTATTTTGTAACTCCGTACATATTTCAAACTTTGATTGCAATAACAATTTTTCAATTTGCTTGGAACATAATTAACTTTCATAATTAAGTTTTTATTGTAATATACATAGGTGCGTCATGTAAATAGATATTGATGTCGTAATATTACTGTGGTATTTTTAGGAGAACTAAATGCTAAGTGTAGAACTGTTGGAGAATGCAGAAATTTTGGTTACCTATGTGCGAAAAACAGGACATGCCAGTGTTTATCTCCTTTGTATATCCCGAACAAATATGGAGATAAATGTGTTGGACGTAAGTAGATGGTTTAAAAAATATAAAATAATGTTACATAATGGTCAAAATAATTTGCAACAATCGTTAATTCAATTTCAACAAGGTTTTTTGAAATGGTTGCAAAATATTATCATACATTTACCTCTTTTAACAATTTCTGTTATTGCGGATCTGTTACTTTCCTCTCCCTAAATGAGGTTCATATTATAACATTCAAAATTGGATGCATAAAATGTTTTCTCCTGACTTTAATATAATCGGTTTCAAAGGTTGGCCACCTTTGAATCTTAAACAACAGATTTCTTAAAGTGAAAATAGTTTCTAATAATTTCCTCAGTGGGGTTAATTTTGTGCAATTTATAATCAACGTTAAATAGGGTAAACAATATGTAATGAATTATGTATGAATATAAGTATTTATATAATATTTTATGGTATGACCCTTCGGTATTGAATATTTTCCCTTCAATGATTTTTTAATATTTTCCTTCTTAATTTTACAGGAAGTTAATAAACTTTTCGAATTAAAAAAAAGTCAATTACAATAAGGAATATTAACATTATTTCATTAAAACACACCTTTAAATGAATCAATAACACACACACAAATTTCTTTTCATATACTTTTTGACGGAGTACGATACACCCCTGTATTGTAACTCACTGAAGACGATGGAGCTATTGGAAATGCTCCATCAAGTCAGGATTTTTCCCTAACTTCTAATTATGGCTCAAACTCAGTGGAAATCTCGATTTTTAATTAAAATAGTTAAGATTTTGAAAATAAAGTAAACAGACGTGTTAAAAGAGTCAAAATAAAAACTTTTTATCCCTGTACTTTTTTCTCTAAAATGTTCCCTTGTGGAGTCAGTTACATCCATTTTTAACTAATTTTGAGCATTATTAAAATGCCTGTAACTCCTAAAAGATGTATTTTAGAGAAAAAAGTGTGGGAATAAAAAGTTTTTATTTTGACTCTATTAACGAGATTTCCACCGATTTTAAATCATATTTAGAAGTTAGGGAAAAATCCTAACTTGATGGAGCATTTCTAATAGCTCCATCGTCTTCAGTGACTCACAATACAGGGGTGTATCGTATTCCGTTAAAAACTATATGAAAAAAAAATTGTGTGTGTTAATTTGACCCAATTAATGAAATAAACTAATAAAAAGGAATATATCATGAACCTTAGACCTAACTAAAGGAAAAAAAAATATGGCAAACGGGTATACCGATATTTTAAAATTACAGTAAGTATACAAACACTGTTAAATGAGTCAAAATAAAAAAATTTTTTCTTGCACTTTTTTCTCTAAAATGCATTCTTGATGAGTTATAGGTATTTTAATAATGCTTAAAATTGGTTAAAAATTGCTGTAATTCTATGAGGAGGCATTTTAAAGAAAAAAGTGTAGAAACAAAATGTTTTAATTTTGACTATTATAACACATTGATGTTGAGCTATTTTTTTAAGTTAAATAAAAATCCTGACGTGGTGAAGCATTTCTAATGGCTCCATCGTCTTCAGAGGGTCACAATACTGGAGTGCATCGTACTCTGTTGGAAAGTATGAGAATTTTTTTTTGTGTGCGTGAGTTATTAAGTAACTCATTTAAAGGTGTGTTTTAATGTAATAATGTTAATATTCCATAATGTAATTTTTGCTTACTTTTTTAATCCGAAGAGTTTATTTAATTCCTGTACAATTAATATGGCTAAGTAAAATACTATTATATTAATACGATGTCCAAAAAATCATTGAAGGAAAAATATGGCCCCATCAACTACAGTGTGTCAAAATACATGAGGGTTATCGTATTGTGCTAAAAAGTATATGAAAAACAATTTTTTGTGTGACTTGTATTTGCATTCTAATTTAAAACAATTGTTAGTGTATTTTTACTTTTAATTCGTTTAAATTAACACGAGTTCCAATCTGAAACAGTTTGAAATATTTTAAGTATGGTATTTATTAAATATTTCGAACAACCGACTGACTTAATTTTCAAAAATGTTTTGAAGCTGATGTGACTTAAAGATCAACTTGTTTTTATGATTGAAATTGGAAAACATCCAGTATTTAAGTTATTACCCAAATAAAGGAATTTAATTAGTATTAAAATTAGTGAAATTATTAAAATAGTAGCGTTTTATTGAAGTTTTTTTTACTAACTAAACATAAAACTGTAAAAAAAATTACATCGCAAATTTTTGTTCTCGGTTTACAAGACAAGTTAGCGTCTATCTTTTCAATTTTATATCTTAATATACTTACTTATGATCAATAAAAGACGTATGTTTTGATACCAGTGGTGCATACATGTAGGGACAAAGAAGAATTTATAATTTTTGGATTTCCTAAACCCAAAAAATAAAAAAGCCACGAAAAAAATCTCGCAGACGCATATTATAAAAACGTTTTACTAAATAGTATATTTTTGAAGTAAACATATTTTTATATAGCCAAGGTAATCTTCCTTTATTTTGTAAGCAACTATTCTTTCAAGTGCAGTTTCCAATTATTTCTTATTCCAATTACACGTAAAAAATAATAACAATGAGTACCTACGCCACTGTGCAGTAGTAACCACATAATTGCAAATGCAAATAATTAAATAAATTACTTCTCACCTCGAAATGCTTGCCAATAATTACCATAATGATTAACTAAATTAGCTGTATTATTGTTGTATTATACAGCTGAGTTCTGGTTTCTAATCTTATGGTCAGTAATCAATATTTTAAAAGCAATAAAACTAAACAACGAATATTATTTAATATTAATTAAAAACCTTAAAACTTAAAACAATTATTATATTCTCTGTTCATTATTATGATCTGAAACATGCATCACTGGTTGCCTAAGTAGATACCAGATTGAGGAACTGTTATTCCATATTTATAATAATATATATTTTCTACACTTTACACTGTATAACAATTTGTCACACATAACTTATAATCTAAATTAAATAAATTAACAAAACATTAGATCACATATACTTAGTTCACATAAAAAAACAAAATCGCAGTCCATTAAAATCTAAAGTAGGTAAGTAGGTAGGTACTACTCATCCAAGGAATACGGACACATATAAATTAGGTACGATTTTAGTTTCTTTTTAAAAAGTTCAACAGTACAACAGGTCTTTACATCATTAGGTAATTTATTAAATACCTTAAGGCCCAGACAGTTTGGTGATTTAATGGTGATCTGTAGCCTTATAAATGGTTATAGTTGTTATTATACCTATCTCCGTAACCGCCAACCAAACATCTGTTTAATTGCTATTGTATGCATTTCTGTTAAACAAACCATGTTTAGGAATTCAAGCGAGCAAAATTCAAACAATACGCAAAACGCTATTTATTGTTGTAAAATTAAATAGCAAGTAATTAGGGCGTTGACAATAAAACTGGAAATGCCAGCTTTGAACAATTTTAATAAGTTTTTATGTCTTCTTTTTAGTTGACAATGCTAAAATATAGCACTAAAATTGTTTTCGTTAGGCTGGAATATATGAACAAAACACGCCTTGTTTTTATTTTTTTGTTTGTTGTAATGAATTTCGTCAAACAGACCATTAATTTTTGCAACAAATATTAAAACCATAGCATTTTTGAATAGAGAATGAAAATATCGTTCAAATGAGGTATCACAAGCCCCTACTTCCCATATAAAAATTTAGAGGCTACTCGAAGGGAATTGAATTTTTACGTTGTTGGTAGTAGGTATGTTATTTCAGAAATCAAAATTTCGGATTTTTTATTATTATGCCACATTATATAGAATAAGTTTGTTAATTTCACTTATTATAACATAATTTAATCAACAACTTTCTTATCCCCTGCTCCCACCCCCAAACACCTTACCAAAAAGGCTAAATAGACTTTCGCGTGAAGGCGCCTCTTGCTCTATATGCGGCTTTGTACCTACATAATAATATTACTAATACGATAAGACTAACATACATATTCATTAAAACTATACTATTATTAACATCGTCAAAATATTTCGATTGTTATTATTTTATTATTTCGATTGTTATTATTTTATTATATATTTCAGTTATTGACCAAAAATGTAAATATGATGACCATTGCATAGAGGGAGCATTTTGTAATCATCAAACCACATGTAAATGTAAAGAAAATTTATCTCTTGATGAAAATGGACTGTGTTCAAGTAAGTAAATTTCATAGAAAAATATGAATGACTTATATACTTAACATTGTCTTACTAGAAACTGGATAAAAATGCTTAATTGACATTTAATAACGAAGTATAAAAAAACATTAATGCTTTTTTATAATAAATGTGTTTTTAAATATAGACGGTGTAAATTAAGCATTTATTATTTTAAAGTGCATTGTCACGCGCCATAAGAATTTCCATCATTTTTCCATTTGCACGTTAATATTTATTTTAGTGATATCGAAATATCTAACAAATGAAAATCTACAGCAATGAATCTTCAACATCATACTTTTTAGTACCCATACATTCATTCTTGCTGATCGAGAATTAACCTGAATATTTCTGCTTTTATTTATAAAACCTACACAAACATATATAGGTACGTTTTTATTTCTTTGAACCACAAAAATAAATAAGTAAGTAAATAAATAAATAAAAACACTCTTTGCATTAACTACACAATTCGAAGTTTACATATTTCTATTAAAATATTAAATAGTTATCCCCAGGGGACTATATTTTCATTAAGGTATAAGTACTTCGTTATTTAAAATTAATACCAGTCGAAAATATTTTATTTTTTTTAAAAGGTATACTTAAATAAATATTAACCACGCACCACATACAATATCATTATAACACTTTTTTTCAGATTCAAATATTGCAATCAAAAGTGGACTAGTATTACCTTGCATGATATTGTATTACCTTCATCGAGTTTTGTAATTTTCGTTCAAGAAGGAAACTCAACAGTGATATTTATTTATTATGTATTTATGTTTGTAAATATTGTATTAAGGATAACAATATAGTTTTTTTTTAAGTAACATTCTGCTTTTAATTCTCAAATTGTATCAATGGCTACACATAAACACTGCTATTATCTTTACCTATTTGAATATGCCTGCGTACGAACTTTCTTTATGAGTGTCATTATAATAATATTTACATTATTCTGAATTTTCAGATTAAAAATGTTGCAACTATAAAATAGTTAATTATAAAAAAACGTCCATTGTCACTATTGTATGTTGTATAATAATGATAATATGTCTTTATTCAAAGTAGAAGAAATCAGTAATAAACAAGGCGACACGATTTATTTTATATTACAATGACAATAGACAACTGAAAGAAATGTTCGAAATGAATAGGAAAACTATAGAAAACGGGAAGTCATACACTTGATTAATCCACATGTTTTATAATTTAATGGATTTCAAGATAATATATTATAAGGAATACGCGTATAGGAGCAACAATATAACCATAAATTTATTGGACATCATCATTAATCATAGTGAAGATAACTTGGTCCAGAAATGAGCAGTACCTGGTTCGGATCTCTGGGTGGGTACATCTGTATGTATCATCTGTCTTGTAATTATTACAGATTTCTGTTCAATATCAATCGTTATATATATTTTTTATTTTTGTTTGAATACAGCATGTTTCTGAATCCGTATCATATGTATAATAAAGCAATTCCTGATTTTTCTAAAATTATTTAGTAAGTTGTTCTAGTACGCGCGAAAATATTTTTGATTTAGTTTTCTTTTTCTCTTCATTTTTCCAGGGGCTAAAGGAATACCGCTACGAACATACTGAATAAATGAATTTTTAGCATTTTCTTTTCTTTATTATGGTGCATGCGTATTTGCATGTGAGGTTTGTAAATACCACATGTGATTCCAACGTAACTCTCGATTTTAGTTAACACCCTTAATTTTAAGGGTTGCAATTGTTGAAGTAAATTCAAATTAAGTTTATCTATCCTACATCCATGACATCACTTTCATCCCACAACGCCTTAGTTGCTTACTCATGTTTATAAGATTGACTCAGTATTAGATAAAAACATTGACACTACTTTCACTTAGAAAAATTGCATTTTCATGAATATTGTTAACTCTTAACACACTAAAATAATTATCTATCTAAAAAGTATTGAATGACTTCACGGTGTTGCACTTCCAATATTGCAATTCATGTTTCTAACCTGGTTGTAAGATTATATCAATAAATTTTGTTTCAGAAATATACTGGAATGTACACAATTAAAGTGTGCATTCATTTCTCAAATTCTGAAAGATATTGCGTATATATCGATGTAGAAAGCTTATTAATTCTTTTTTATTTGCGATACATACAGGGGAACTTTTTTTATAGAATTTTTTTAATATCATTTTTAAAATAATAGGGATCTTCTAATTGTATCAGCGGCATATTCTATGTGAACAGTAAGTTCTTCCCTTGTTTTAACTAACGTTTTAAAAGCGGACCTGGCTGGCCCTCCCACTTATTACGAAAAGTAATGTCTAGATATTAACTCTCGCATTTTACGCCTAAAATGGACTAGTGCTCCATTTTGTATCAATCTCATTTTCTTGACGTTTAGAGGCATATCTCTAGAAGAGCCGGAAAATGATTTTTGCAAAAATTCCAGATAATATTCATCTCTTAAAAGACCCAATGAGAATAACGCTGACCACAGGTGCCCACACATTTTCTTAAAATATATCTTAAGGATATGTTTTCCAAAATCCACGATAACTCTGAAACGAACTTACAAGATCAGAAATTAAAAATATCCACAAAAAGCGATAAACATTAGGTGTTTGTATACGGGCGATCGACTTGCTTATATTATTTGCTAAGCCCAGCTTATTTTCTTCTATTATCTATATCTACCTTGTTCTGGAATTATTCAAAAGCATAATTTTAATAACTTATTGTTTTGAATAGTTCCAAATGCTTTTAAAAAATATGACTCAATTTATGAGTCACCCTGTATGGACATATTTAATAAAAATGAGATAAAAAAAGTATTTTATTACAGGTACAAAAGTCGGTATAATTATACACTAAACTATTACACTCTATGAATCAATCATCTGCTCTAACTGTGACAATAATTACTACTACATTGTGATAGGTTAATAAGTGTAAAATTAATGGATTGGTAAATAATAAATTAGAAAATATTTGGCTAATAGTTTCCTGTAGATCTAGAAATACTACCGTCGGTGAGCCACATTAACAACGAATATTTATGTACTCTAAATTAATAGATATGTGAAAATAAATACAAAAGGCAGACACTAATAATGGGCAAGTTATAATATACCCTGCAAGAATTACAGCCTATAGTTTCATCAACTGTACCTGGAAGGCACTGGCAAGTCCCATCAATACAATTCGCTACATTTGAAAATCTCGGATCTGGTATGCACTCTTCCATTCCGCTGCAGGTACCACCTAATCCTGCGCTTCTCGTACATCTAGTACCATACCCATGATGAGTATCTTCGCAGGTGCAGTTACCGTTGTTGCAAAAGCTTCCTTGTAAGAACTCTGAACATTGGGCATTCTCTTCACAAGGATCAAAAAATTGCGTCGCCGCTGAAATAAAAGTACCATTATTGTTTCTATGAGAAGATTAAATGGATATCAAAATTGTTTTTCTATATTCTGCTTTTTCTCGAAATATGAAGTAATAAGTTAAGAAAGTAGTGGAAAAAGCAGCAAATTCTTCACATGTTCTTGAAATTATTTTGTCACATTTTCCATAAATAACAAATAAATTAAAATAATCCTCATTAGTATAATTTAAACGATCCACAGGCAATTTTATTTAAATTTTCCGAAAAAAACTATTCACGACACAACAATAATTTAACAACTAACTTGACAAATGTCAAGTTATTTCAATTGTTTTTGAAGTGTTTCTGGTCATGGCCAATTTGACAACAGGTCTGATACGAGCAACTACTGTCCAAAAAAAAGAAAATAGCAAACATCTCTAAAAGTAGTAATGGCAACCCTAACAATACTTATATGGCTTGAAAGTAAATTTTAATCTGCATTCGACAGAGTAAAAAAATACAGGGTGTTCCATTTAAGTTAACAAAGTTATAGCTATCTGAAGTTATCAAAATGTAACAGCAAAAATGAAACACCTACTATTAAATGTTTTAATTTGTTGTTATACCATAATTTAGTGTTACCTATGCCCTTTACAGGTACCAAAAATCCACTCGATATCATGCTCCTAAAAAGAGTTACTAGCATCTCCACGGACCCTTGCACCTGTCAAATTTTTTCTTTAAATATTAATATCTCAAATTCTATAACTCCTAAGTATAGGGAATATTTAATAAAGTGGCCCTCAAATTTCACTTAGAATTCGAAAATGCATTAATATATAGGGTGTCCCATTTAAAATAACGAAATTGGTGTCGATTTCCGGTATAACCAGAAGCGCTGGAGAGTTCTAGATATTTTAGTTGTGTTCGCCCAGGGAAATTGCCATGTAGCCAAATTTTCAAATATTTCGGAGAATTATTTTCCTAGACATCGATCAACGCAGTTCCCGATGGGACACCCTGTATAACTAATTGTCTTTATAATATTCTATCAAAAAATGTAGGAGTCCCATAACTTTTATACCCACATTCTTCACTATTTTCAAAAAATATCAGGAAAATGGAGAGCGATACCCACTCTGGGTCACCTTAAATAAGTTTTAATAAACGATTGTTTTTATTAATATTGTTATTAATTTTTTATTGGAATTAATTTATAATTCATTTTGTTTGTATTAAAAATTATAATGGTTTCTAATTATTTCCATGTATCAATATATTTATTTTTATAAACTACATTGATAATTTAACCTGAAACTAAGAAAAAAGAGGCCTTAGAAGTTCATTGATTGACATTGCCTTTTTTGGTCTATATACCTACACATAGTAACACCAGCTGGTGTGAATTTATAACTAAGCTAATAGTGGTATTTTTAAACTAACGTGTAATCGATTTCCCTTTCCAGTTGAGACTAAAATTAATATCATGGTAATACCAGGAGGTTCACATTACTGTAATGGATTAAAAACCATGTTATATTCCACCCACATCAAAAAATCTCTTTGTAGCACAACTTTCTTTGTTAAATGGGATATTATTAATCTATGTTAATGGTGACTTAAAGTGACTAATACATTTAATCGTATCCTTTATTCTTTAAAAATGTTCCTATCCTTGACACAGTTGTATGTTTATAAATAAAAAATAGGTGACGTTATTTTCAGTATAGTATCTACGAATTTAAATAAAGGAAATAACTTACTATACTATTACCTATTTTTATAACTGATGTACATGTCTGCAAAAAATGGAATACGAGAAAACTTGTTGATAAAATAAGGAACAGACATAGAAAATTAATAACACAATTATTTACAGTATCCCTTTGTCTTATTATATAAATTTTGGTATTATTTTACATACTTTCCAGACACCTTGTTCCATCTCGTGATAAGGCATATCCAGGTGCGCATCTACAGCTTACTCTGCAAACAGCATATGGTATGGAGGAGCACTGATCATTATTGTCGCAAATTTCTCCTAAATTTCTAGCCTCCACGCAACTCATAGCGTCCTCGGTGGGAATTTGTCTGTCAAATTTACAGTCGCACTTTCCATCAATGCAATTGCCGAATGTTCCGTCGCTCAGTAGACAGTTGCCCCCTGTTTGACAAAAATCTCCTAACCCTAGAAAAAAAATTTAGATTTTAATATAAATTACATATACAAGTACATATTGAAACACTCATTAATAACATTGTCTTATAAATTATATTAAAAAAGTATTTTTCTCGGTGAAAATTTTTATTATTTTCCTTCCGTTAATAGTTTATATAAATCCCTTTTCAAACAATTTAAGATATAAAAATGTTATTCGTCTCAATGCAACTTATTCGCATTAAACTGAAAAAAAAATTGTCATATATCGAGCACAAACAAACTGGTTGTTAACAGTATTGTTAAATTTTACGTTCAATCCTTTTTTGATAGGACAATTTGTACTTTAACAAAAAATCGATAGATAATTTATTTCTATCATTTTTATTGAAGATAACGCTGTAACAGAAGTTTGCAAATATTAACATTAATAATTACAATAAATATTAAAATATTTTTGTTGTATCATTTGGCTAAATAAATATAACATTTCCATTTGAGTTGGAGAGAAATATTCGTATTAATAATAATGATATGCCAAAAAATCATTTGTGGTGCAAGAACTAGATATATGAGAATGCGTTGAATCAATTAATATTCTAAACTTCAATTTGTTTATCTAAACCTTTGAGTTGGTTCTCCAGAGTTTTTACCTATCCTTTACTCACAAGCGTGCAAACCCTGATCTTAATCATAATGGCATTTTATTTGTTCTTTTCCACGAGAAAATAGCCAGTTCCATCCGCTTGTTTTTGCCCTGGTCTCGAGTCCCAGTGTTTACAACGTTTCTTTCCAAAATCTAACTTTCCAAAATCCATCTTTCCAAAATTTCCTTTGCGGTACTGTAAGGAACGCCAAACGCTGACTCTGGTTTTAGGAAAACTGTTTCAGATGCCTTGTTTTCAAATTGATCTGCTATTTCAGTTCACCCATCTTGGCACCCAACACTGCCGAATCGTATTGGTACTTGGCAATTCAATTAGCAATTGCGAATAATTTCGATAAAAATAATGAGCCTAAAGGCTGTAGATTCTGTGCCACTTAGATCTCATCATATAGTTCTGTTCCACTGTCTCTTTTGGAACCATTCGTATTTCAACTTTTGTTATTCTTGATAGGTACCCTATTCCATTCAGATCTCAAAAAGGTTGTGAAAACTAAATTTTGCATTGGCTGACATGTTACCTCAAACAATGGAGAATTCCTTACTATCCTGCACCGGTTGTTTTTGACACGGTACGCTGCCATACTACTACTCTTTCGATCACGATATAGAGTAGTAGCATATTTAACTTTTAATAAGACATTCCTGTTATACTGATACAGTATTTATTCTCAGATCAGTCTATTTCCAAAATTTATTTTTCTCTTACAATGGTTGAACCTTAGGCACTATAAAGAAGCCTAGATCTCTCTATCGAAGTGTGCATTCCTACATCAAGTGTAACATCCTCGTCTTCAGTGCTCAGGTTCTGCCATATTAAACACTGACTTTACCAGCACGGTGACTACTTACTAGTCATGGACGTAGATAGCTAAGGGAGAGCAGGGGTGTAAACAGCCTCTCCCCAGAAAAACAGATCTAATATTATCACCTTCTTCATATCGGTAAGTCACTGACCTTTTTTTTGGAGTGTTTGCAGCCATGGGACCACCCCAAACAAAAATTGTAGCTGTGCCGATGTCACTAGTGTAAGTAATCAGCTTGTTTCGACAGGTTTCCCATCAATTGTGAGCACCTCCATCCCCCATCTCATCTAGGTTTCTTTTCTTGGTGGCAAGCACAATCAGTGTCGTTTTTCTGGGAAAAGTCTCCGTGATTTCTAAATGGTAAATAGCAAACCTTAGTTAAGGAGCACGAGCGTATTAAAAAAAGGCAAACATCATAGCATAAAAAGAACTAAATGAAAGGTTTTTGAAAAAAATTTTCGCATTGAATAAATATCGACATCTTGACGATTTTCTCATAGTTTTCGTTTTTCATATATTTCAATAGGAAATGCATATATTATATTAGCTTCAACAGAGGTATTCTATTAATAATGCTGACTCATGGGAAACTGATAATAAATTACTGAAATAGTCATTTTAAATAAGTGAATCACAAATTTCGGAGGTCTACGTATTTGTGTTATCTGTTACTCCTTATCTATAATTAGCAATCTTTATATACAGGTAATGCAAGTTCGGTATTAATATCTACATAGACGTTCTAGATGTATTTTGATCATTTCTAACTGTAACAGATGAATAGACAAAGAGATATAATTATCTAGAGCATCTAGATGTTAACACCGAATTTACCTATTCTATAAAGTATAAAATATCTGCAACTGTAACAAGAAAATAGTGATATCTATACCATACTTGTAATAAAATTAATTTACAATGTTATGAATGTTTATGAAATTCCGGATATTTTGACTTAAAAATGTTTTGTCATGCGTTAACTATAACAGTCGCATTTGCATATTTTCGCAAGTGAGTAAACTTGAAAACAAAGTAAAAGCATAAACACTAAACAAAAACGTATTTTGAACATCTAACAAAAGAAGTTATTTTGAAATATATATTTTTTGGGTACAACAAAAGTTATTGTTGCATCTAAATTTCCATCATTGAGTTTATAACTATATTCTGTTACAAAGAAAAACTCTTAATAGTACCGTACCGGCATTTATACTAAAATTACTGATCTAAAACTTTATTTCTTAAATTTAACTTACTTATTGATTGATAACACCTTCCGTCTGTGAAACGATGAGCACCCTCCGCACATTTGCATACACCATCACATACTGCATCAGTACTCAAAGTAGAGTAACACTGAATATTTTTTTCGCAAGGTTCTTCCCAACCTGCATCTAAAAAAGGGAGAAGTTGGATCAAATAATATTACAGCCGAGTATACATATACAGTTAGAATAAATACTTACTTTGAAGGCAAGCGAAAAAGGTTCTGTTTCTACTTAGAAGTTCATATCCATCAATGCATTTACACCTTCCCACTCTGTTGTTATCATTGTCAAAGCAAAAAGAATTTTCATTTATATTTTGACAATGTGAATCCAGGAGACATCTGTGGTAAGTAACTAAAATTGAAATTACGCATTTTAAATACATTGATTCAGAATCAAAACATAAAATTTATATATTTTAGAGATATTAAAATCAACCTATTGTTCTGTTAAACTAACCCTAGAGCAGCATCTAAACTTAATGTAACTCAACTTGGATGCACTGTATTTTTAAATTTACTCAATAAAACTGATCTAATTTAGACAGCGTCCAAAATTCAAAATTTAAAAACAGTTTATTCTTATAGGACATATATCAATGTATAAGAAATGTCAAGTCAAACATCAAACATACCTAGGTCCTCATTCTATTAGCGCAATATTAAACAATAGAGCTGATTGGTTTTGTTTTTCCATTTACTTTATAAATTGTTATACCCAATGTTGGTCGTATCAAAAGATTAGCCACTTATTATTTCTATTCTTATAGTTATATTATTATAATTTATGAAAATAATTAAGGCAGGTTTACAAGTCGTCTCAGATAAATTACGAACACGATTGATTGTAGACCTTTGTCGCAAAATCATAAGAAAACAAATTTCTTGAATGGTTAAAGAAATAATATACAAAGTGGGATCCCATTACTGCTGACCATTCCCGAACATTTTTATCTGCATACGCCTAGGAATCTCCAATTAACATTATTTAAATACACAATTAATGGCTCGTATGGATTTTAAGCAAAAACAAACAAGTCTGTGACATTTAAATGTACTTTCTGAGGATATCCGGGAATGTCATCTTTATATTTAGAGAGGTGATTATACTGATAATTTTCAAAATTATTTCACATCACTATATTTCCATATACCGGGTGTCCAAAAAGTCTGGAAACACCTGAATAGTTTCCCAGGTAAATACATTTTGAAAAATGTTAAGGTCATTCTTGTAGTGACTTTTGACGAGGAATTCAATAATGACCTTGACGATGACCTTGAAGGTTATTTCAAGGTCACCTCCATTTTTTAATGGAAACCCCCTTTTTCGACGTCGGCAATCGAAAGAGCGGGAAATTTTACGTCCAAAGACTCTAAGGTCATAAATCAGGGTTGACCTTGAAGGTCATACAAAGGTTCTTTAAATTTGAGGGCTGGATATCTCCGAAGAATGAAGTTGATGAAAATAGTAGGTACAAAGCTCACTTTAGTTATTTTGTTTAATTGCAATTAGTGGTGACCTTAAATTCGATCTTCTTAGTGTCCTTCAAGATCATTTCAAGGTTACTTTTTTTCACGATAATCAAGCATGAGAGGCAAGGTGACTCACGATAATGAAGCACCCCAAACGTGAGAGGCAAGGGGATTCACGATAATAAAGCACCCCAAAGGGAACAGAAATTACTACGTCCACGTCGTTGTTCCTGGGTAACGCTAAAAATAAAAGTACGAAAACTTCCGCTTTTTTATTGCCGCCGTCACATGAGATTTTCAGTAAAAAAAAATGACCTTGAAGGACACCAAGAAGGTCGAGTTTGAGATCACCACTAATTGCAATTAAACAAAATAATTAAAGTGAGCTTTTTACTATTTTCATAAACTGCGTCCTTCGGAAATATCCAGCCCTCAAATATAAATAACCGTTGAATGAGCTTCAAGATCAACCCTGATTTATGACCTTAGAGTTTTGGGACGTAAAATGTCCCGCTCTTTCGATTGCCGATGTCGAAAAAAGGGGTTTCCATTTAAAAAATGAAGGTAACCTTGAAGTAACCTTCAAGGTAATCGTCAAGGTCAAATCCAAGGTCACCATTGAATTCTTCGTCAAAAGTTACTACAAGAATGACCTTAACATTTTTCAAAAATAATTTACCTGGAAAATTATTCAGGTGTTTCCAGACTTTTTGGACATACATGTATAGTCTCATCAACATTATCTTCATTGTATGTTACTAATTACAATGTCCACATTGAGCTTCCATGTATAAGATTATACAGAAAAAAGTATCTAGCTGAATTCGTAAAAAAAATTGGTTTGGATTAACAAATTGTTGTAGGTGGAATTGTAAAAAATGTATTGCTAAGGAAGTTACAGCCTCTAAATGAGAAATACAAATGACCCCAAAAAATTAAAATTAATAAATGACTTAAATAAACAAAAGCTCAAGTTAACTGTTAAATTTAATGATGAGTATTAATATTAATTACTAATGTAGATATTTAAAATTAAGCTATTGGATTAAATGTGTTGAAAGTGATGTCTTCTAACTAAGGGGATTCATTCGTCAACACAAATATTATAATCTAAAACACTATAACTCTCAAAAAAACACTTGTACAACACCATTCAAGGATGTTGATAAGATGTGCCATGGCTAACACAAAACAAAATACATTATTGTCGATTACGTCAAAAACACTAGAGATTATTTATTGGAGATTATTTTCCGTTAAACTTTCACAAAAAAAAAATAATCCATTGATTCACATTTGAAACAGAAAGTACTTGGACATGTATTTCGTTTATGAATCCTGTAATGGTAAAGCAAGGGGTGCTATCGAAGAATATAATATAGGTTGATGAAATTCATTTTATCCGCGAGAAAACGGAAAAGAGTCCGCAGTAAGAGTGACAAAGAGAGGAGACCTTAATGATAGGGCAGGTACCTCAGACGGAGAATGAGCTCCAGTGCTAGCCTGCTAACGTAGCAAGTGCGCATATAAAACCAAAAAGTAACACAAAACGTAATATTCAAAATAAATGCAGTCAAATTGTCTTTCGCCGGGCTGAAGCTTGCATTCAATGCAAATTTTAATTCTAGTTAAATATTTTTTTAATTGGAATAAATACCCTAATTACAATATAGGTATAGCCGTTTTATTTCCGGACACCCGAAAACATTTTTACAAAATTCTTTTCAGGATTTTCTTAATAACTTCAGCCCAACTGAAAATCAATATGTTTAAAAAACTTCAATCTCTGTACTGGCAACAGTGGAAACGAAATAAATTTTGTTGTATACCTATTAAATTGAGGAAATTTATTAGTTTTAAGATTTCCTTTAATTTCACATATTATTTGTTATTTGCACAAATTGTACGTAATTAATTAAATTTAAATAATTTCAATTAATTTTAATCAATTAAATTTTATTTATTCAAGTTTAATTAATTTTTAGTACAACAAAATTATATCTTTGGAGATGTGATCTTTTAAGTAAAGATATCTGAATGTCAATATTTGTTGTAGTTCTCATTTGATAATCTGTAAAACATTGGTTTTACTAATCTTGTTATTTTTACAATGTAAATTAATGAACTATAATAATATAAACCTCATAATATAATTTTGCGGGATATATAAGGTTTTTATGAAATTATATTTTTAGAATAGTATTTTGTCATATTATTCACTCCAAGTGACAATCCTCTGTAGTAGGTAAGTATTATTGACACAACCAATGGGTGACATCGAACTTTTGTTTTCCAACCTGTAATATGTTTAATTTGAAAAAGAGTATACGAAGTTTTTTAATAATTTGTTCAATGTGTTCGCTTCATCTTAAATTTTGATCTAATTGTACTATTCATATTCAACTGTATTTACCAGTCCTAAGTAAACCTTTGGCACAAAAGGTACCTGCCGTACTATTAAGAGGGCTCCTTACATTAGGCTTTCCTAATCTAAGGAGGGCTCTATAACAAATAGGCAACCATTAATACATGTCTATAGGTTTTATTACACAGTTTGTCTAAATATGAATTAATGCACAAATAACAAGACTGCTCCATTTTAACGCAGATTTTCATTTTTGAACAAGCGGCATCGTAAATTACAAATTTCTTTACATCGAAAAGTAACTTGAGTCCATTTTATAGGAAATCTGTGTTAAAATAGGGGAAAGTATGTTATTTGTGCATTAATTCATATTTAGACAAACTGTGTAATAAAATCTATAAAAATGTATTTCTGGTTGCCTATGTGCTCTTAAGGCCTCCTGTCTTTGCCATTCCTACTGTGGACACTCTTCTTAATCTGCGCTTCTCATGGACAAGTTAGTTTGATCAAGCTATATACATATTTCCAGATATTTCATAAAATTAACTTTTTAAATAGATGAACAAGCGTGTACCATATTATCTATATTTTCATATCTTAGATTATTTGCTTTAATATTGTCGATTGACTCAAAATTTTAAACGCGAAAACAACAAGAATTAAATGATTTATTACATAACCACTGTTACATAATTTTTAATTCATTTTCAGAATTTTGTATGTACTTTTACAGTTGCATCTATGAAATATGATAGTAGTATTATCTACGTAAGAAATCTCATTGTTAAGTAAATTTGCAATTTCATGTTTATTAAAATACGCATAGGTTTAAAAATACCTGCTTCAATTTCTAATCCTTTACTTATATGTTTATTAATTTTAACTTTTTGTTTACGATTTGTTAGGTAATATTTTAATAAATTTAACCATATCCTTTTTCTCCAATACCTTGTAGTTTTTGTAATAATATATTATCCAATATTGTCGAATATCTTAGTTAAATCCGTAAATATAGAAAGTTTATGGATTTATTATTTCATTAGTCAATGTATGTAGGTAGTAGGTTGTACATCTAAAATACAATTGGTTATTGAATATGTTCGTCTTCTAAAGACTAAACCTATCTTGTTTTCAAATATTTTTCTAGTATGTTTGCATTAGATACAGGTGTACAATTTGTAGTTTCAGTTGACCAATTTTTTAAACTAAAATTACTATACAGATATAATTTCCATGCACTGGAAATCACATTAAATTAAAATATGAGATCAATAATTTGTTTTAATGATTTCAGGAGGATTTTATATACACCTTGTATGATACTATTATCCTCAGTTGAAGCAGAATTATTTTTTAATGAATGTGTTATCATCTGCCGACTGAAACTGCTTTAATTTTATAGGAAGGTATGTATTAGGCAGTGCAATTTATTTAGCTACATTTTTATCAATGTTAATAAAAAGCTATTGAAAATAACACTTTTGACGATATTATTTATAATTTCATTACCCGAATTGTGTTTAATTTTATCGACATGTTTGTTTTTTATTTTTTATTAAATGTGTTGAAAGTGATGTCTTCTAACTAAGGGGATTCATTCGTCAACCCAATATTATAATCTAAAACATTATAACTCTCCAAAAAACACTTGTATAACTCCATTCAAGGATGTTGTTAAGATGTGCCATGGCTAACACAAAACAAAATACATTATTGTCGATTACGTCAAAAACACTAGAGATTATTTATTCGAGATTATTTTCCGTTGAACTTTCACAAAAAAAATAATGCAATAATATAATGCATTTGAAACAGAAAGTACTTTGACATGTATTTCGTTTATGAGTCCTGTAATGGTAAAGCAAGGGGTTCTGTCGAAGAATATAATATAGGTTGATGAAATTCATTTATCCGCGAGAAACGAAGATCAAGAAAAGAGTCCGTAGTAAGAGTGACAAAGAGAGGAGACCTTAATGATAGGGCAGGTACCTCAGACGGAGAATGAGCTCCAGTGCTAGCCTGGTAACGTAGCAAGTGCGCATATAAACCAAAAAGTAACACAAAACGTAATATTCAAAATAAGTGCAGTCAAATTGTCTTTCGCCGGGCTGAAGCTTGCATTCAATGCAAATTTTAATTCTAGTTAAATATTTTTATAGGTATAGCCGTTTTATTTCCGGACACCCCAAAACTTTTTTACAAAATTCTTTTCAGGATTTTAGTAACTTCAGCCCAACTGAAAATCAATATGTTTAATAAACTTCAATCTCTATACTGGCAACAGTGGAAACGAAATAAATTTTGTTGTATACCTTTTGTTGTATACTAAATTGAGGAAATTTATTAGTTTTAAGATTTACATTAATTTCACATGTTATTTGTTATTTGCACAAATTGTACGTAGTTAATTAAATTTAAATAATTTTAATTAATTAAATTTTATTTAATCAAATTTAATTAATTTAAACATTTTTAGTACAAAAAAATTATATCTTTGGAGATGTGATCTTTTAAGTAAAGATATCTGAATGTCAATATTTGTTGTAGTTCTCATTTGATAATCTGTAAAACATTGGTTTTACTAATCTTGTTATTTTTACAATGTAAATTAATGAACTATAATAATATAAACCTCATAATATAATTTTGCGGGATATATAAGGTTTTTATGAAATTATATTTTTAGAATAGTATTTTGTCATATTATTCACTCCAAGTGACAATCCTCTGTAGTAGGTAAGTATTATTGACACAACCAATGGGTGACATCGAACTTTTGTTTTCCAACCTGTAATATGTTTAATTTGAAAAAGAGTATACGAAGTTTTTTAATAATTTGTTCAATGTGTTCGCTTCATCTTAAATTTTGATCTAATTGTACTATTCATATTCAACTGTATTTACCAGTCCTAAGTAAACCTTTGGCACAAAAGGTACCTGCCGTACTATTAAGAGGGCTCCTTACATTAGGCTTTCCTAATCTAAGGAGGGCTCTATAACAAATAGGCAACCATTAATACATGTCTATAGGTTTTATTACACAGTTTGTCTAAATATGAATTAATGCACAAATAACAAGACTGCTCCATTTTAACGCAGATTTTCATTTTTGAACAAGCGGCATCGTAAATTACAAATTTCTTTACATCGAAAAGTAACTTGAGTCCATTTTATAGGAAATCTGTGTTAAAATAGGGGAAAGTATGTTATTTGTGCATTAATTCATATTTAGACAAACTGTGTAATAAAATCTATAAAAATGTATTTCTGGTTGCCTATGTGCTCTTAAGGCCTCCTGTCTTTGCCATTCCTACTGTGGACACTCTTCTTAATCTGCGCTTCTCATGGACAAGTTAGTTTGATCAAGCTATATACATATTTCCAGATATTTCATAAAATTAACTTTTTAAATAGATGAACAAGCGTGTACCATATTATCTATATTTTCATATCTTAGATTATTTGCTTTAATATTGTCGATTGACTCAAAATTTTAAACGCGAAAACAACAAGAATTAAATGATTTATTACATAACCACTGTTACATAATTTTTAATTCATTTTCAGAATTTTGTATGTACTTTTACAGTTGCATCTATGAAATATGATAGTAGTNAAACTATTATATTCATGTATTTAAATATATTAGGAACAAGAGAATAAAGACTCGCTTATGATTTTGTGAAATTTCTATTTCAATTTACATTTTTATATTTCGGAAATTTGTCATTTATTTAAAAATAAAACATTTGTTACTTAGTTTCACCGTGCGTTTAAGTGGCCTTTAGTCATTATAGAGCACTTCTACAAATAAAATATTGGATAAACTTGTGTAATTTTAAATCATTTGTTTTGTAAATACATATGTGTGTTTTGTGCATGTAATAAACACTACTTAAAAGGCAAAAGTTGTTTAATGGTTACAAGAAAAAAGTCTTCATCAAACCTCATGTTTGCACAAAGTTTTCGACAGCAACGAAGAGGACATTTTAACAATATCATTGTTTGAACATTTTTGGCTGACTAAAATTAGTTCCTGTTTAATCTAAGAATGCAATTCTGTTTATTTACTCCAAAAATTTCAAAGCCGTATAACTTTGAAATGAAACGAAAATGGATCCACCACTTTTGTGTATAATTGAAACTACTTTACTATCCTAAAATTTAATCGCAACGTTTCAGAACACTTGCCTAAAAATTTAAACAATTCAACAGTTCAACTTTTAGCAAATCGGAAACATAAATAAGAACAAATTTATACTTTATAGACTAATACCATACAAATAAGATATAAAAGCTATTATCATATTTCACTTGCTAACCACAAGTAACATTCTATTATGTGTTTGACAAAATGTAATTATACCTCATATAGCTAGAAGTAATTTTTCTAACATGTCAACATCTTTTTTGAAATTTTAAATTGAATTTAAAATTTCCAGCGGATATGAACTCATGCGCATAAAAAACGTCCCCAGCAATAATTAGTGTAGTCCAAGTGTCGGCAACTGGCGGACCGCGGTCCAGATCCGGACCGCGGAAGGTAAAATACTGGACCGCCAAAAATTTTTTTAAAATATAAATTACCCAAATAAATTATTTAAAAAATATTTTTTTACGTTTGAGTGCCACCCTTATCATTTGTTCTGGTATTTTACAATTGGGACTGATTTGAGTTCTTAATGCAAATGAAAATAAAAAATTAGTAAGAAATATGAATTTTTTTCTGGACCTCGTTAAAAAATTTCAAAAGTGTCCGGACCCCACCTAAAATTACTTGCCGACCCCTGGTGTAGTCTCTCAACACCAACCAGTATATGTCCATCGAGGCGCAGGTAAGACCCCATACAAACTTACAAGGCACACTTCGAAGGAACCACAGCCTCTAATTAGGCTGGAAACGCCGCGCGCATGGGTTTTTATAAACATAAACGAGTATGGCATATTCCTCACAAATTCACAATTCATTAAACAAATGTATTCAAGCTAGCACATAGATATAAAAATCAACCTTATTCGGGCGTTGCGCGCTGGTGTGAACAACTGAGGTTTGATTCTATACAACCACGATAGTTTTCATTATAAAATGAAATACATATATATATTGATTCCTATTATCACAATACTTTAAAAGTAAACAAGTGTTACAATATTAAACAATTTGTACTTGTACTTGTATTTTTCTAATCTAGTAATAATGCAAAGTAATTTATTGTTAATATAAGATATAATAGATATATAATATAATAAAGAATTAAAATTAATAAACTGCTATCAAAATTTTATAATCAGACAACTTTACATTCCCATCATTGTATTAGTAAGACACCTATTGATATTCGGAAGATTTTCAGATATTTCGAANATTTACGCCAAAGTTTATTTTTTAATTTAATTTTATTAATAATTTTGCCACTAAACCAAACCGGATAATGTCCATAAGATTCCTTTTTTATAGGTACGTATTTGTGTAACAATAAATTCAGTACATTATAAAATTCGTTTAGCATATCATCTACACTATTAAAATTGGATAGATATGACCAATCAGAATTAGTAATTTCCTGATATAATAAATTAAAATTACACTTTTTGTAATTTAAAATGTGCTTATTTTCAAGCGGAAACGCATTATCATTGGTAGATGGAAGTGTAGATGTGACTATGAGTGCAGGATGATGATCATCCTCATTCAAAAGTGGATCATCAGTTCTAGAAACAACACAATCATCAAAATTACTACAAATTAAGTCAAGAATTCTATAATTTTTATTTAAAATTTGATTCTTTTGAGTTAAATTAAAAAATTGCATAAAATTATTTAATGACTTATTAACAGAGCATTGGAGGTTTGACGTATCAGGAATATTAAAATCACCTAAAATTAAAATATTAGAATCGAAAATGTGATAAAGTGATTCAAGGGCATCAAATAAAATATCGTATGTATCACATATTGTTCTAGGAGGAATATATAAAACAAGGACGTGCACAATGTTGCCTAAAAAATTAATTTATTATAATGTATTAGTAAACAAAACTTTATTTGGTCGACATCCAATTCCCTGCACAGCTATTTTTAATAAAAAATTAAAGTTGTTAATTTTTTTTTCCATGAATGTAGTTATTTAGTTTTTGGATAAATTTATTACCAATCGAAAGTAAAATATATATATTGTATATATGCCAAAGTTTGGTCGACATTTTTGTTCCTTGCCTAAAACCAGATAGACTGGTATAAACAGGTAACTTTAAATTGAATTAAATCTTGAATTGAATTGAATTCAATAACTTTCTTCCAAAGCTTTTTTATTTGGCACTTTTGTGAACAATGTTGTCTAAACTCATTGGGATATCTAGATCTAGTTGGATTCCCTTAATCCTGCTTTCCTATTAAGTTTTTAATTTTATGTGACACGTACCGGTAGAACGGATGCATAGCTGATCTAACTGCACTTACTTAAAAGTAACGTTCGGTTTGGCTATCTTTGGAAAGGCAAAGTACAATATTGTTGATTCACTTAGAATGAGATACTTGTGTAGTTCCTTGGGAATACTAAGGCTCAAAATTATCAGGAAATTCGCCACTTATAAGACGAAGAATTTTCTTTCAAGTTAATTCTTTTTTTAATTTAAAAAATTCCAAGCTACTCGGTAATAATTTCATTTCCTAATTACAAATACAAGCTTTGGTTTACGGTAAAAAAGTTGTAAATATATTATAAATAAAACCAGAACACATTAAAAGACATGTTTAATAATATAAAAATATTACCAACAGGAAACATTCCTTTAAAATCACAAATAAAAAACATTGCATTCTATGCAGACAAACATGTTCACATAAAATTATTATAAATTAACAATATGGAAGGAGTAGAAGTACTATAAGAATATCCGTAGAAATACCACATGAAAAATAATTATTATCAATGAATGGATCTGATTCTCCGATGAACCTGAAACAGAATAGATATATGTTATTAATAGACACAAAATTTATTCACAATATAACGCCTTAAGTACCGATAAAAAATGATAAATTCGATAATAATAAACACTTATAGTGAAACGGATACAGCAGGAGTAGTATACTACAAAAATATTACAAATTACAAAATTAGTAAAGTCTAAGGACAAATTCTATGTGAAGACAATAAAAATCATATTATTTAGGAAGTAACTCTTTATATGCTATTTCATTAACAATGGGACAAGGCTTCATGGTTTATTACCTAGGGTTAACATTCTATGTCATATGGATGCCAAGCAGAAGTTTCAAGTTTTTATGATACCTATTTAAAAGTTTAAGTAGTTAGATTATTGAAAAGGCAATTTTTCCTTTTTACTAAAAAGACTGGTCTGAATTTGTAAAAATCCTCAGATAAGCATTAGATGCATTTTGATAGCAGCCAATGATTTTGCAACACTATCTTTTTACTTTATACTAAAATTTTTAATTATTTTATTCTAAATTACCTACGCACAATTGGATAAATCTTTCGTTTGATTATTCTATTTTGACATTAGTTCTATCCCTTTTAATAAAATATGTTGTATGTACAATTCAGTTAATAACTATGTAAAGAATAGTCTATTATACAGGCTTCTGACAAAGAAGCATATCTAATAATTATTAATTGGAGATGAAGAGATAAATAAATCACGAACATTTTAGAAAAGTAGATATAGAGAACTAAAAAAACAAAATAGGTGTTATAAAGCAGAAAACGCAGTAGGTGTTCGCGGTCCCGTCGCATCGCGGTCCGTTCTGGGTTGAGCTGATCGCGGTCTTTTACAAAATCAGTCGCATTTGGCAATCGTACACAATTAGGGAGTGCAATCCCGATTTAAAGTCATAATCCCGGTATTAACGAGATTAATAGTTACACTCCCGCGGGATCCCGGTATTTGCGGGATCCCGCTTGTCTGATATGCAATATTATCTTTTTTTATATTTGGATTGATGATGGTAAAGAAATATTAGTTTTTCATTTTTAATTATGTTTTTATTAAAGAAATAATACATTATTCAATTTGTTGGAAATATTTACGTAAAAAACACAACGTACTTAAGGTATGGTCAGCTAAGTTACTTCTAATGTCACTGGCTAGATAACCCGCTGCCCAAAATGCTCTCTCCGCCTCAACACTAGTAGGTGTTACAGACTTTAAACAGTTATATGCCAAGTCAAGGTATTTTCCTCTAGATCCTCCCGATTCCAACAGGGCCACCTCCTTTCTGATAAGTGAATCTAATGAATTAATATCAGATGTCGGAGTGTTTGTAATACATATATTTTCACTGACTAAAGTGCGCTCCAATTCTTCTTGTAATGAAAGTGTTGTAGAAAGATTTTCATGTTCAATTTGCGTTGCTATTTGAGAAAGAGGTATATTTCATTTCTAATAACAGACTGCTGGCATGCCAAAAGTATCATCATTCAACGAAATTAAATCCATGTATTTCGAAGTGCTTTGTATGTATATCAAGGTGGGGGTTAAATTTGTTCGTCACTGTAAAATTCTCTGCCTCAAAGATTCAGCCATTTCTGCAGCCAAAGGTAAATTAAGTTCTTCCAGTTTTCTTAACATGAATTTTATTGTTGTCTCAGCTGTTAACAATGTCGAATCTTGGCGGCATAGAACTTCTACGGCTAGCTTTATTGGTTGCAAAATTAGTTCTAAATTTTTCAGCGCTGAGAATTCTTGTTCTGTGAAGCAGTATTCAGTATCAGTTNAGGCCCCAGGGCGCTAATCATAATTTGGTAATGGAAATGAGATTACATGACACTAAAAAGTATTTTAATTACTTGCGAATGACGGAACTGGACGGACTGCACATGCGCAGTTAATCAAAATTATTGCGATAATCCCCAAAAAAAGAAACAGTTTCTATTTTCCCGCCCCCTATGTTTAAATTATGCGATTCTCGCAATATATTGAAATGAAGAAATTGATGTCAAAAATATTTTATTTCAACCAATTAAATTGAAATCCGCAAATCGCAAATCGCTACTGCATGAACTTACCTTAATGCGTTCTCTGCTCAAGTACCTAAAGGCGGGTTCGCATTAGTCAACTTCATTGATCAATATCGTTGAATCTACGCAGCTGGACATAGAATTGAAAGTAAAATTCATTCACATGAATCAAGAACATTGAATATACAGTCTAGAAAGTATCAGTATTAAAAACAGCTGCTAGCTGGCGTTCATATTATGTGTGAATATTTAAAAACCTTCAGAAATAGGAAAAAAGAAAATCTCGTCGTTGGTGGGTCAGACAATGGATCTTAAAACGGATATATGAACGTGCTTTAGTAAAGTTGTTAGTAGAGTTAATTTCAGGTGGCTTGGATGCCTATAAAAATTATTTAAGAAAATGAAAAGAAATTTGACAGAAAGTGTCATACAGAAAAAGATTACTTTATTAAGCTCTTCCTGCAAGATTTAAATTACAAGTAATTTTAATATATTTAGCCACTGGAGATTCGTTTTCATCTCTGAACTGAATTGTACAGCCTGCCCGAAAATAGTATTTCACAAAAATTGAATCTCAAAAACACACAATGGCCTTTTAGTGCAACTGAACATTTGTTTTCACGGTCAAGCTCTGTTCAATTTAATTGAATCATTATCAATCAACAAAAATTAGAAATGTCTTTCATTTTTTTTGAAACACAATATTATTGAGCAATAGCGTTGAACGGATGTTTACATTAATCTATTTTATTTCAACAATATAGATTCAATGAATTGACTAATGAAAATCCGCCTTAAGATTTGCAGTGCAACTATGTCTACAAATATATGTATAAAGTAAATTCAAAAACTAACACAAATTTTTTTTGCGTCTATCTAGTTTCGTACTTTTAAAGAAGTCACCAATATTGCCCTCAAATCATACTAAACAAGAACTATAAATAGTATTTCATTAAATATTGGATTATTATATTATATTGAGGCAGAAAGGCATCGCCATTGGGAATTAAATTCATTTTGATCATGTAAAACTGGAAGTTCAATATGTTATTTAAAAATATTCCAACAAATACTTACTTATGCAGTACCCATTCACCTCTGTGTAGAAAGATTTACATTTGCATTCGCCTAAAATGCATTCCAAGCGACTTGCTTCCCGAAGAGGTTCGTGACAATCGCTGTGTTTTTGACAAATCTCTCCGAGAACTAAAAAAATTAATTAATGTCAAACATAAATTTGAAACTGAATTAGTTTATTCATTGCTTTATTCGTAACATGTAGAATGCATTTATATTATATTTTACCTTCTTATTCTGTTAGCTTTAGTGCTTAGAAAAAAAAAATAATAAGGACTAACGTTGTAAGAAATTTACATTCATAAAAATAAAATGTTATATTAGAATCAAAGACAATATAGGTTACCGTTTCAGACCGCGTGTTAAATGCTGGAAACTGGCAACCCCAAAAGGATGCATGCTCGTCTGAGCTGACATCCAGCAATAAAATTTAGCGTGGTAACTCTTCTACTCGGTAATAGTGGGGCAGTTCTAGCGGTGGCAGTGTTGCCAAGTAATAACTGGGCATACAAATAAATTTAATGCATTTAACTACGTAATTGAGGAGTTATATAAAACTTAATCTTTTGTTTGGAAATTACATTTGTGTTAAATGTTAAATAAAATAAATAAGCTAGAATTGAAACTATGAATTTACCTAATTTATTATTTATTTTATATGAATTCGCCTTGGAATGGGAGAATTCAAAAACTTGAAATTAATGATTTTAGATTTGTACGTCGACTTCCAATTTGATACAATATTAACACTTATGTTATAAAATGCATTATACAGGTTGCGTAAAAATGTAGGGAATCACATATTTTGTATTGAGTACTCTGTATTTTATCACGTCAAAGATTTCAGTTTCTAGACACTAATCTGATCATCTGAAATTGACTACTTCATACATTTAAGTAAGTAAATATAGTACCTAATACAAAAAATAGGCTTTGATAAAAAAGTGTACAAAATAAATCCGAGCGTACGCGTGACAATATTGCCACTATTATCTACTATTATCTATGCGTTGCTAGGATACGCGTAGGAATGTCGACCGCTGGATTTGATTCTTCCTAAAATTCTGCTGGCGGTTCACTCTGTCGGCAATTCGGAAATTTAAAACTTTTGTCCTATTCCAAGCGCTGTCTGGAGCGATAATCAATATTGTCTGTGTTAGAATCATTAATATTAGTTCATTTTAAAAAAATTTATTTTATTAAGCAAAAATTACAATTAAGACATACTTCTAGGTAATAAGAAAATACAGTTTTCTTTAAAAGCAAAAATTTCAAAGTATTTATTACTTACACAACGATTTCTTACAAGTAGTAATCATGGATTTACAGAATTTTTGAAAGACCGTTCAGTCCACAATATATTAATGAGAAGATATCTGATACCTAGAAGGACATTGGCATGAGATGTAGTGGTTATATCAACAAAGTTTTGATTATTTTTTAAGTATACATAATTTTTATGTATTAATGTATTTTGCTAATAATTTTGACAACAAATGATTATCGTTTTAAGTAGTTTTAGCTCCTACTAATAATTAAATACAGGGTATACGAACAATGTTGTGACGAACATTCAAAGCAGATCCCTTCTGTCAAAATCAACAAAAAAAAACAAAAATAATGATTTTTCTTAACATGATTCTTAAGCTTTAAAATATTATACTTGATACACAATTCAGTTACTTCACTTTCAATTAAAATTTATCTAATTAACAATAAGTGATGGCATTAAATTGGAAGCAATTTAACAGAATAAAGGAGAAAATGAGAACATTTTAAAGTTTAGCACAAAGGATCTCGCACTTTTCTTATGGGAAGTGGCTTTCGGCCAATTTTTTTGAAACTTCGCAGATCGATAGTTCTTAACATGTAGATCAAAAGTCTCAATGGGCACAAAGCCCTAAATCTACCCCTTGGCCCCAAAAACTGCCTCCAAGTAGCGGGGGTTTTAAGGTGGCCATATTCCTGGCCGAGAAATAGTGAAATTTTTGGCGTTTTTAGGTACTGAAATCTTTAAAAGTAAAACGTGTAGAACAAAAGTAAGCACAAAAATAAAATCCTTGATGTTTTGTTTATTCATTGTTACCATTTAAATTTACTCAAATAAAATAATAACTAAAAAAAAACGTTTGTAAAACATGCGTTTGCTGTTATTCTAACCCCACATTTTAAGAATTATTTTCACGTACTTATAAATAAAAGTAAACAATTTTATATGTAGGACTAAGCAAGTAAATGTTATAAGAATATTTACATGTGGAATTATATATAAAAAAGTTAGTATTTTCGTAGATTTCAGTACCTAAAACCTTGATGGTTTGATC